>NC_031992.1:5926727-6001997 GCF_001879085.1 Nicotiana attenuata
AAATATAAGGATGTGTGGAAAAAATGCAAGCAAAATTCAAAAATATTTCTTTCCAATTCCTCCGATTTACTTAATTGGTGCTGTTTTAAATCCTTCTATTAAGATGTCTGATTGTCACCAATTAATGAATGCTTTATATACTTATATGGAGATTGGAAAAACTGAAACCCCAAATTTATATGTTTCTATGAACAACCTAAATGATTATTTACAGAAATTATATAATTATTATGCAAATGTAATTGATGATGCTGCTTACTGTAGGCAATGTTAATCCTACTATGCAATGTAGCACTTCTGCTACTGTGAATGATGAAGAAGGCTTTGATGATAGTTTTAATATTTTTTCTACATTTTCTAACACTCAAACAAGTTGCAGGAACATTGATGAACTTCAATTCTACTTGCAGAAGCAAAAAGAGCCTCGCACTAAGGAATTTTCACCGTTGGGATGGTGGCATGAGAACGGAAAGCAATTTCCTGCTCTTTTCGCAATGGCTCGGGGCGTGCTGAATGTGCCAATTTCAACTGTTGCATCGGAGAGTGCATTTAGCCAAGCAAGACAACAACTTGGAGACACCCGTCACTCATTGGGAAGCAATGCTTTGGAAGTTTTAGTATGTTTCAGAGATTGGATTAGATCGAAAGAAGAAATCAAGGACGTGAAGATGTTGATAGCCCAGAAGACGAGGAACTTGGAGATATATTAACACATGGCAACCCATCCGAATTTAACACTTCAGAAGAAGGTCACTCAGTTCATATTGATTATGACGAACTTAATAAGGCAATGCAAAACCTTTGAATTTACTTGTTGTTAAAAATGTAAACCTTTCAATTTGTAAGTTTGAAATTTGAATTATGAAATAAAAGTAGCACTTCCAATAAGTGCAATTTTTTCTCATCTTCCTTGTATTCTTTAAATTAATACAAAGTATTAATATAACTTACAATAGTTATACAAAATTTCAAAAAAAAAAATTAAAAAAACAATAAACCCGGCCCGGCCCGGCCCCCTCAACCCGTAACCCTTACGGTTCAATTTTTACCCGGATGAACCCGAACCCGTTAGACCTAGCCCGGAACCGCGGGTTCAAATAACACAGGCCCGGCCCGGCCCGGCCCACCCGTTTAACACCCTTAGTTGTATTTAACCTAAATCCTTATATAAAACTAGAACGTAAAGTTGTAAACTAGATGCTGCTACAAATTTTTGTTTGTGAATAGTAATTTTGTAGGCAATTGTTAGATCTATCTAGAAAAAACAGAATAATGCCAAATAAAATCATAGCTCCGTTCCCCACTATCACATCAAACAACATGGAAGTTCATATGGTTAGGTCCTTGTCTTGTACATTGGTTGCCACCAAATTATTAAAAGATCATTAGCTACGTGTAGGCTATATATATTATTTAACTAAAGTTATATATACTTTCTCAATTTCAATTTATGTGAACTTGACTGAGTACGAATTTTATATAAATATATATATATATATTTTGTGTGGTTATAAATCATTGCATCAAGGTAAATTGTTTTCAAATAAGGAAAATGGTCATTTTTTTTAATACGGACCAAAAAGAAAATAAGTTTATATAAATTGAAACGGAGGAGCGGTAGTTTAGCTATTACAGTATTACTACGTTTTAGGGTTCTTTTTTTAAATAAAATTGTCTAGCAGTTAATGTTATGCATATACCCGACCTAGAGCTAGAAAACAGCATGGAATAAATTAATTTCCGAATATAATTCTGTGAGACTTTACAATACCCGAAACACCTATATGTTATTTGCCATGAGAGGTGGATATGATTTGAATTCAATAGGTTCGGCATATAAGGTTCTTAGACAGAAATCATTTCACTTTTGGGAATATGAGAACAAAATTTAATACTTTACAATTTTAATAATTTTTCACACACACGGGGGCAGAGCTAGGGGGACGCTTGGCAAAAGGAATATAATCTATTGATCGAGTTCCGAATAAGGATTTTTGGATCTGTGAGATAGAGAAATTAAATGAATATTGTTAAGGTCTTTGTTTGCTCAAAAGTTATCACATATCTTATGAGTGCAAAACAATACAAATAATCACGGGAAAATCATAGCAAATCGTAATAATCCATTGGACCAAATGAAAGAAACGAAAATAAGTACTCAGAATTAGGGGGAGAAACATTAAAAGCCTTTATTAATAATATTTGTTTGGTCTGCCTCTCCATGAAGAGGTTCAGAGCCTTACAATGGTGTTTTTCTCTTCCCATAAGATGGGTATATTTTTCCCTTCTCTCTCCTGTCTATAGTAGTGAAGAAGCAGCCCCCATTTCTAGGGCTTCCACTCTTAGTATTTATAGATGTGAGCTTCGTGAGCTGGCAATAAATGACCGTGGCCACGCTGAGGTTCCGTCCCCGTGGGGGAATGAATGGGCCGTGCCCTCGTAGATTCCATCGGACAAGAGTCGAATCCTCTTATAAATAAGTGGCTATACCACTTATTAATTATGGATTAGCTCAAGAGGAGATTAACTCCGTTAATTACCGTGAGGTCAGATTCTGACCCATACAGTTAGTCCCTCCGCTTATTGAGGTTGAGTTTCGGCCGAGCTCGATGAGCGGATTTCATCGATTGTGATTTGAAAAAACTCGAATAAGGGGGTCGACTTATTGACGGCGGCGGCCTTAGTCGTTTACACGTTGAAGATGGTCGTAGCCTTTCATATATTGGAGGTGGCCGTAGCCTTTCATATAATGGCGATGGCCGTAGCCTTTCATATAATGGCGATGGCCGTAGCCTTTCATATAATGGCGATGGCCGTAGCCTTTCATATGATGGAGAACCTTTCATACATTAGAGATGGCCGTAGCCTTTCATATATTGGGGGTGGCCGTAGCCTTTCATATGTTGGAGAGCCTTTCATACATTAGAGATGGTCGTAGCCTTTCATATATTGGGGGTGGCCGTAGCCTTTCATATTTTAGAGATGGCCGTGGAAAATGAGTATGCGCCGGGTACGTATTTGGTCACGTCCAGAAATTTGAAGGCGTACGGCGCATTCTTTCAGCGTTTGCAGGCCGTTGCGATTATTCTGACGGCGGGACGTTGGCGGATGGCTGAGAAGCCGCTTCGCGGAGCTTGTCATAACGACGCTCGCTTCGGCAGAATCGAACCGTTTTACGGTTGGTCGTGCAGTTAATGATGGCTATTGGGTTTCGCGAAAGCCATTTATGTTGCCTATAAAGGTGGGTTGAGGCATTCATTTCTCATATCTTCATTGTTCATCTGAGAGAGATTCTGAGGGAACTTTTTCATTTCGCTAATTCATCTTCTCCTTTCTTTCCTTTGATTGTGATAGCATTTGTCTTTAGTAGATCAACAATGGCAGGCAGCTCTTCCCACGGTGCTCTTCCGGTAGNACAAGGCAAAAGTAAGACATCTCAATAAGAAGAAGGACGACAATAACTAATAGTTACAACCCTTTTATACTAAAAGAAGGCAAATAATCCTATCATAAATTCATTAGAAAAGGTTTAAATATGCCTATGAACTACGCAAAATTGCTCGGATATGCTCGTCGTTAATACTTTGGTACAAATATGTCCCTGTTGTCCATTATTTACTCTCAATATGCCCTTATTTTAAATGGTCACATATGAAGGGCATATTTGGTCCCAAGTACATACTTTGAGGGCATCTGTGACCCATTAAAATTTCTAAGCTTTTATGTTATTGAGTTATCTTATTTGGCTCATGGCCATGTAATGAAAGTTTGTAGGCCTAATAATAAAGAGACTTCCCTTCAAATCGATTGTTTTCCTTCTGTAAATCTTAAATATGAAAAANTCAACCGTAGTTGAACTTGTTTGTGAAGGCGCATAGCCTGACTTGGTTCAACCGTAGTTGAATTTTGTTGGCGAAGGCGCGTAGCCTGAGTCCCGGTTCAACCGTAGTTGAACTTGGTCGATTTTGATGACGAAGGCTCGTGGCCTGAGTCCCGGTTCAACCGTAGTTGAACTTGTTTGTGAAGGCGCATAGCCTGACTTGGTTCAACCGTAGTTGAACTTGTTGGCGAAGGCGCGTAGCCTGAGTCCCGGTTCAACCGTAGTTGAATTTTGTTGGCGAAGGCGCGTAGCCTGAGTCCCGGTTCAACCGTAATTGAACTTGTTTGTGAAGGCGCATAGCCTGACTTGGTTCAACCGTAGTTGAATTTGTTGGTGAAGGCGCATAGCCTGAGTCCCGGTTCAACCGTAGTTGAACTTGGTCGATTTTGATGACGAAGGCTCGTGGCCTGAGTCCCATATTGTGGGTATTGAGTGCTGAAACTCGTTTTGGATTCGAGGCCTTGAGCGGCTTATCCATTGTCTTCCCAACCAGGGTGTATAGGCTGTCTTGAGGCGATTCTCGGCTCGAGATATCTCCGTGCTGGTTTCTGACCGAAGCTCGTATACCTTGTAGAGACCTTCCCTTAGGAAGGGGGGGGGGGGCTTTCTTCTTGTTTGCACTATCTGAGATTGGAGAGAGGGAGAAGACTTAGATCTTGATTTGAGATCTTCGAGCTCCCCTTTGAGTTTGGCGCTTCTTTCCTTTTGGGTCCAGGGAAGAACTACGCGATTTTGCTATGACATCCCCACAGACGGCGCCAAATTGTTTGCTCAAAAGTTATTACAAAACTTACGAGTATAAAACAATATAAATAAATCACGGGATAATCATAGCAAATCGTAATAATCCGTTGGACCCAATGAAAGAAACGAAAATGAGTACTCAGGAATAAGGGTAGAAGCATTAGAAACCTTTATTGATAATATTTGTTTGGTCTGCCTCTCCATGGAGAGGTTCAGAACCTTACAATGGTGTTTTCTTTTCCCATAAGAGGGGTATATTTTCTCGATTCTCTCTCCTCTCACTAGTGGTGAAGAAGCTGCCCCCCTTTCTAGGGCTTCCACTCTTAGTATTTATAGATGTGAGCTTCGTGAGCTGGCAATAAATGGCCGTGGCCACGCTGAGGTTCCGTCCCCGTGGGGGAATGAATGGGCCGTGCCCTCGTAGATTCCATCGGACAAGAGTCGAATCCTCTTATAAATAAGTGGCCATACCACTTATTAATTATGGATTAGCTCAAGAGGAGATTAACTTCGTTAATTACCGTGAGGTCAAATTCTGACCCATACAGTAATCATTACACAAGAATTTGTCTAGCTTATCCATTCATTTTTGTTACCATTGAACTTAAAAGGGATTTTTACCTTCCTATACCACATATGAAGCCTTATTACCCTCAATGTTTGAGGTTTGAGTTAATTATATTTCAGCATACCAAATTCCATTTTTATACCATAATTCAAATTAGGGATATAATTAAGGGTTCATTTATATTAGGCATAATTATAGGACTGTATCTTCCCACTTTCTCTTTCCTTTCATCTCTTTCCTTGCAAAGATTAAAGAAGAGAACGTCGAGTAGAGACTTCAGTGTGTGCGACTCCCAGTGAGAGAGAAACAAGAGGATGTTAGGAAAAGAAGAATCGAACACGGTGTTGACGTTGCTCAAAGCCGGGGATCATCGGCCCTTCGATCAGATCGTCGCCGACTTTGCCTCCAGCTTCCCTCCCCCTCGCCAATTTTCTGCTTGCATCTCTCTCGCCTTAATCCTTGACGTAAATCTCCCTCGCCAATAATCTTCAAACTATCTACATTGTGTGAAGACTCAATATAGTTATTGTATATAAATTTTGTAGCTTTTTATCATAATTTTTAGATGTTTATCTCCAAGTTCTATGTAATATTTGTATATAACTGTCAGTTGAATATAAATTACACAACAAAAAATAAGAAATAAATACTCCAATTGTAGAAATGTGTTATCCACAATTAATCTGAAAATTGTCTACAAAATTTTACAAAAACTACAAATTAACTACATTTAACCTACATTACAACTACAATCTGGAAACAATTTACACATGAAAGTTCTTCAAGTTGGAATTGGCCACAACTACATTTCTTGTTTTCTAGACACACAATGTACCGCTTCATACCATCCAACACAGTATGTATATGATCTGTTGAAGCCCTCACCTACATTTTCAGAACAAACACAAAGAAAAAAAATTTACAATATTAAAAATATAGTATCTACAATATATCTATATTTTATCTACAAATTATCTACAAATTAACTACAAAATACAAGTAAACTACAATTTGCCTACAATTTATCTACAATCTGGAGACACTGTATATTAAAATATATTTTTTTCCTGCACCAAATAAAGAACTTGTAGTCAAATTGTAGATATATGTAGTAAATTTGTAGATAATATCATAAAACTAAAATTCTAAGCATTTTCGAACTACACAAACCTGCATTCTCATCTACCACAATGGCATCAACTTCAAAATCTCTAAATCTGCCATAGTTATCCCAATTCCCATTCAATTTTAGCAATATTGGGATTTTTGACATGATTTCGTGTAGTTGAGAGAAAAAAGATGAAGAACAGATATAGGTTCGACAATTTGAGTACTGAGGACGATGAAGAACAATTTTGAATTCTACAATTTGTATTGCGTTGTTGAAGCTTCTGAAGCTCTGCGTTGTTTTTGAATTGTAATGAAAGAGAGAATTACGCAGCAATCAGATCTCTTTCCGTTTCAAATTTCGAATTTAATGTGGAAAGAATCAAACGCAGATTTTGTGCCTTTTTTTTTTGCGCGTTTTAAATGGCAGAATCTGCCTAATTATGGATTGGTATATAAATTGTAGTTAAAGTGTGGACTGGGCGAGTAATTAACAAATTATGCACATTTTTGGTAATAAGGTTTCATATATGGTATAGTTAGGAAAAAATCCCAACTTAAAATACGATGTAACTTCGGGATTTTTTTTCTTTAGATTCAGAATCGAACACATCACCGGGGCCGACTCCAAAGTTACGACCAATAAGGCTTTTGCCTTCCTCCAAATTTGGGGGCCTCATTTAAAAAAAATAATAAGTTCATAAGTATTTAAAAATAAAACAAAAATAGAGTTTTCAATATAAAAGGAAAAAAAAACATTTTAGATATATTAATAAGGTAATAATTTGACTTACTTAAAAATGGGTAGATGAATAGTTTTCCCAACGTTTGAGTTTTCTATTGCTTACTCCTTCATTAAAAAATTTGCTCTCTCCTCCTTAATTTGTCCAAGTCAATATTTTTTTCTTTCTAATCTCTTCATATTTCAGAAAATCCTACATATTTTCTGTTTTTCTCTTTGATATTATTACTCACCTTCTTTTTCCAAGATTTCTGTTTACCGTGAAAATGGTAATAACAATTAAATTTGATTTTGTGAGGTTCTAAAAATACGTGATCTATTTTTATGCTAGTTGTTAAGCAGTTGATGCTATGTGAAGGACTTAGGAGCGAGATAGGAGCTTAAAAACGAGATATTAACCAAACCGAATCACTGTCAGTCGAGGCCTCGAGATTGCTTATCCGGAGCTTCGAGGTCGAATCGGATGCTCGACTGGGAGTTATCGAGGGTAGACGATGGGCGACTAACTGTTTTAATAAGATCAATGACGGCTCTTTATGGTCAATAATAAGCAATAAATGATGAACAATAAATAGAACGTAATAAATGCAAGCAATAAATGAAGTAATGAACTCAAGAGAATATGTTAGAGAGCAGAGAGAATGTTCTTGTATATTTTAGTATGGAGCCTCAGATATTTACAAAATGACAAGGATCCCCTTTATATATGAGGGGAAATCCCAACATAGTACAAACACATTCATTACAAAGATATGGGGCTGGTACAACCATTTAATGCCTTGATTCGCCTTTTGGGCTAGTCCACTAGACTTGACTTGCAATATGCACGTGCATTGGGAACTCCACCTTGATCCGCCGAGACCGGTGATTCACATTGTCTTGGGGCCGGTCGTTACTCATAACGTCTCGAAGTCGAACTGTCTCGAAATCGATCGTCGAGAATTCTCGGAGTCGAACACTAGAAGCCCTCGAGATGCTTTGATGCTCGTGAAATCGAGCCATCGATTTCTACCGTATACAGATAATCCCCGCGTTTCCTAGAACAAAGTGATAGGAAACGATTCTGACCCCCTACTCCGTAACCATCATCGCCATGATGTCAGCCCATCAGAGCAATAAATGCCATACTCAAAAAGTCGCGCAAGGGTCGCCGTCAAACACGACTATCAAGAAGCCCACGAACCGCTATTGGTTCGTCCTTTCCGCTGCCCACATGGCTACTATAAATGCATCAATCGTTCGATAATTCATACTTCCACAATACCTTGAAATTTTCAAGGCTAAATCCATCCCCTTTCACATTCTTTCTTCTTCCGTTCTTGATCCTTTGCCTACTTTCTCTGAAAAGCTTCTCCGCCATCATGGCTAGAACTTCCAATACAGTTCCTCGGAAAGACGAGCCTGCCTCTTCATCCTGAACATCCAAAGGAAAGCTGTAAGGCCCCGCGAAAAACCTTGTACTCAAAACTCAAAAGCTCGTAGTGCCAAATTAGGAATATGTGTATTCGGACCCTTTTGTACTGATCTATGCATTTAAAAATCAAGAATCAAAGTTTTCCAGAAAAGTGCAATTATGAAGTCTAGAATGCGGTCGCATATCAGATATGCGGACCGCATATCTGCCGCAAAGTGAGTCAGTGTGTTGGGCAAATTTGAGGTCAACTATGCGGTCAATTATGTAATCGCATAATCGATATGCGGACCGCATAGTCGTCGCATAATCCCCTTGGGATTTTTGTAAAAGTTAGTTTTGCGGTGTATTATGCGACCGCATAACGGTAATGCGGATCGCATTTCTGTCGCATACCCAAACACTGTCTTCATGTTTTGGGGAGTATTTTGCGGTCCATTCTGCGGACCGCATGTCAGCTTTGCGATCGCAAATGCGATCGCAGATCTGATTCGGGGCTCCAGTTTTCTAAATTTTAAACCTGACCCCCTGTCGTTATATCCGGTGCAATAACTCATTTTGAGCCATTTTCCTGATACTTCTAGAGTGAGAGAGAGGGGTCTAAGAGAGGGAAAGCACTTCCCATCAAATTACTCCATGAATCCTTGTTAAATCATTGAAGATAATCAAGTGAAGGGCCTAAAACTTCATCCCAAGAGGTAAGACTTCATCACCTTATCTCTTATTCTTACACATAGCTATAAGGGATCATTAGTGAGGTAATTCATGGGGATAAGGGGGATTACAGCGCATGCATGTGTTCTTGAAGAATATGGGTAATTATAAATAAAGAGGAATGGGTAATGGGCTAGTATAATCTTGCATAAGAGAACCATAAGGCCTGATTATGAGTTAAATTGTGCTATATTGCTTAAATAGATTGAAGCGCGAACACTCCGGAACATTATAGGATTAAGTAAAGCTCGGTTGAGGTATGTATGGCTAAAACTCCGTCTTTTAGAAATCGAGCTCCATTGTTGCTTATGTAAATGTGGTAAGACTGAAATTTGGGTTCTTGTATTGATTGATACTTTACGTGAATTTGTGATGTAACCTTGTATGGGGGAAAGATGTGTTTCAACATGAATGATGTGCTATCTTGATAACATGAAAATGGGCAAAAGATATGGACTACGTATCGAAATGCTTAGACCTTAAATTTGAGTTGAAGCTGCATATGTTGTGTTATCGATGTGAAGTCGCATTTATGCTTACAGTCCTAATGCTATTGTGTGCTCATATTTGTCTAAATTGCGAATCTATCATTGAAATTGAAAACGATGTGAGATATGGCCTAGTGCCAAACATATGATGTGATAGCTGTAGCCCCAAGTGCCTATGAAATGATTTATGAGAAACAAAGGGTGATATGAGATGAGTAATGGAAAATAGAAACGCCTCAGTAAGGCGGCCTAGCCGATCGGGCCGTGATCGGACGCCATGATATATATATATATATATATATATATATATATATATATATATATATATATATATACGTGGTGGCAATGTATTGATGAGTGAAATTAGAAAGTATGAATGATGTAATGGTAACGTCTCCGGGAGACGGCCTAGACGATCTGGCCATGATCGGACTCCGCTCAAAGAAGCGGTGGCAAGGTGAATGATGATGCAACGGTGTGGGATGCTACAATCTAAAATCTCAGAAACCATGTGAAAATCTTGTGAACCTCCTTATATTGTTGATATAGTGCTTGTTTGAAAATCTGATTGTCTATATGATTCCTCTTTATTCTTGTTTGATAGTTCTTTCTAATTAGATGGAGTTTAGCTATACATACTAGTACAATTCCATGGTACTAACGTCCCTTTTACCGGGGACGCTACATTTGTTTAATGAATGTAGGTGGCTCCATTGTAGATAGTATTGATCGCGTGTAGCGGAGTACCTTCTTCTGAAGTCTTGGTGAGCCCCTTTCTCCTTCAAGGGGTTAGATTACACATTTTTTGTTATAGACTCCTACTTTTGAGGTATAGCTGGGGCCTTGTTGCCGGCACTGTCATGCTTGCCTTTTCTTACATCCTTAGAGGCTTCGTAGACATATGTGTGGGTTATGTACGGGTGTTTGAGGGGTCCATGAACCATGTTGTAATTCTAAACTCATGCTATCTATAAATTGTAACTTTATGGGAATTTCGGAAGCTAACTTTAACTACGGTTTAAGCTTGTAATATAATACCTTTCCCTGCTTAAATAAAAAAGGAAACATGGCTATCTTATTCATGAAGAGTTGGGTAGGAAGTGTGTGGTGAGGCTTGCTCGGTTGGGTTTACTCGATCAAGCGCCGGTCGCACCTTCCGAGGTTGGGACGTGACAAAAGCCCAAAGTGATACCCACAGTTAAACAGTGCACCCCTACCGGGTTCGACACGACGAAGGATTTTTCCATCGACAAACTTTCGTCTACACCCGGCCGATGTGAACACGTGTCCCAGTACATTAGCGTTGTGACCGATATAGGGAAAGTGAAGAAAGATTTCCGACGGGGCAAGGCAACGTTGGTTGAGATCCCCCGCTCCAATGAGAGTGTAATGGATCATAAAGCTGGTTTCCTTTACGTATACACTTACCCGTTCACTTTGGGTCCAGTCGATCCTTCGAACACTTCTTCCCGAAGATAGATCCAGTCATTCTTGATTTCTGCAACAAGTTACGCTTGGTCAAATCTATCCATCCTTCTGGAGGATAGACTACATGCTCCGCCACTTCTCCAATGAGGTCGAGGGCGTGACTTTTACCCTCAACCATCTAATAAGACAGTACACCCCTCGATTTTATCGAGGTTTAATTAAGCTTCATCATCGGTCCAAAAAGCCATTTTTCTCGAGCATTGATGAAGACAAGGATCGAGGTTGGATGAGCAGGTTCGTCCGAGTGAGGACCTTGGACATCATCCCGGCTGGAGGATGCCATTCCCGGAGAAATGGAATACACAGCGTAAGTATTTTTCCTTCGAACATGCTTTGTGGTCTTCTTACCTTTCTCCCGAGAAGTGATCTCCCCTTGGTTTTTGCAGCTACTGTTTGGTATCCCGAAGTGGTTCATGATCTGCTGGGATGGATTAGGCGGTTGGATACCTCGTTCCCGTATCTCGCGCGGTCTTGTCCTGACCTGGCTAAAATGCGGCGGGTGGCCAAGAATTATGGTAAAGTCCTTCTTGCCACCTATATCTTAATCTTATGCTTTTACCCCGTATCCTTCGTGCTGAAAAATTTTGGCCACTATGTTTGTGCAGGCCTTGGCGATGGTGTGCAGATGAGACCGCCTCCCAATGGCGAGGTGGAGACTTTGGAGCCCGTTAAGGGAAAGAAGAGGAAGAATAAGGTGGCTGCTAATTCTCCTGCGGCAAAGAAACCTAAATCACGCGGGCCTTGAGCTGCCACCAGGACCTCGGCTTCAGCTTCCGGAGCAAGTCCCGGCATTGGGGATGAAGATGATGATGAGGGCGAGTACCATTTGGTACAGAGAACGAGGTCGAGCGCAGAAGTCCTGCAGGTGCCCTGACCGGAGGCCGCTAAATCTGGAATGGCCGATTTAGATCGGTCCCATGTGATGGAGACCCTCGAGGAGGGTGTGAATGCGGTCCCTGATCCTGCGACCGGATGTGGTGCAGTTCCTTCTGGGGAGGCCGTTGCTGCTGGTCCCAAGGGGTCTGGGCCTGGAGCTTTTTGGGGGCAGGAGTTGCCCCTTGGTGACATCGATGCCCTGGGTGGCCTTAATTTGGGCCCTCAGGTCTCGTCGAGGGAGTTAAGGGACGCTCAGGGCCCGAATGCCGCCAACGTGGGAGGTCCTCTCAAGGGGGGAGGTGCGTTTGGGAACTTCCTTGATGATATTGACGATATCAGCGAGGACTTTGATCTCGACGCTCCCAGCGCCATCGAGGCAGTGAAGAAGTTCCAGCGGCAGGTGATAGCTATGTATACCCTTTTAGTCTCAAACATTCTTCCTCATTTTTCTGACTCTTCTATTTCGCCGTAGTCTAAGGAAAGGTACGATCACGCCCTCTCTAGGCTCCGAGAGGAGCTTTCATGCCGTGAAAAGGAGCTCGAGAAGTTCACCTCGAGACTGCAGGAGTTGGAGGCCTCTTTTGCCTGAAAGAAGAAGGAATTAAGCGAGCTGCGGGCGACTTTGGAGGGAGTGCTCCGAGAAAAGGCTGATCTTGCTGAGCAAGTATTTTGTTATTCGTAAATCCGTTCATCGTTCTTATAATTCAATATTTACTGACTTATCTTTTCCTTCGCAGATCGGGCAGAAGAATGTGGAGATCCTCGAGCTAAGGAAGCGAAACGAGGTAGTGACCTCGGAATTGAAATCGACCCAGGGTCTCCTCCAAGATGCTCGAAAAGATATTGCTGCGCTATCTGCGGCCAAGTCCGAGGTCGAAGAAAAAGTCGCTACTTATCTGAAGGACGCCTCTACTGCGAATAAAATAGCCCGAAATATATCGGTGGAGGCTGAGCAAAAACTAGTTCGGACTAATGCTCATGCTAGTGCAAATGCGAGGAGGCAAGCCTTAGAGGAACCAGTGCTAAAGGCGCCGATCTCTCGGCTGAGATTGAGGAGGCCCGAGAGTCGGAGGAAGAAAAGGCGCTCTTAGTCGCTTTAGACAAAGGTCCCGGGGGTGGTTCGGAGGGCAGTGACGATGAAGAGTAGGCCTGCGTCGCCTTTGCTTCTCTCTTTTTTCTTTTTGTGTATGCATTCCCGGGGAAGAAAATCATGTAAAGACGCCCCTTGTAAATATATTTTTTAGCAATGCAATAGAATCTTTTCTGCTTCAAGTCTTTCCATTCTTTATATTCTAGCGTTCGTGCGGAGTTAGCCTTTGAATTTTGATGTTGGCTCTTTAGAGCTCATACTTGGAGTAGTCGGGGCCCTCGAGATCGGGTACCATCTCGAAATTAAGCCGATAACTCCTTTGGGGCTGATGCTTATGATAGCAGGGAACCTCGGGGTCTAAATACCTCCCAAGCATCTCGTGACAGCATCATTCATGCGGTCTGATAGTGGGGCCCCCGTGGTGGTCCTGCCGGTACATTTCCCAACAAATGGTGCTGTCAAGGCCAGACTTAATTGGTCTTCTGAATAGGCGAACGTTTCGTCACTTGCCTCTATATATGTATTCGCTCATTTCTCAACTGGAGATTCTGCTATTCTGGGTAATCGTCCTTCCTATAGAACTTTTTTGTTATTTGCGCTAGTTCTCCCGTCGTTTCAAATCAAGACTTCGCCCAAATCTTCATCCTCCTCTTCCTCTTTTATCGTATCCATGGCTGCTATATCGACACCCTCCCATCAAGGAGAGGGGAGTTCTGCCTCTGTTCCGTGTTCGGTCAGTGGTATACCGCCGATACCCGGTGAGCGGGCCTCGAGGTGCTTTGTCTCGAGGAGAGACTTTACGTTGGAGAAACCTCCCAACGTTCAAGGGCATCGGGAGCATGCATCGAGGTTCATCTCCTCAATAAGGGAGGAACATTTCTAGATGATTAGGAAAGACTGCGGATGGGGAGAAGGAGTGGTACTGCAGGTATCTTCCCCGAAGGAGAGCATCATGACCCATGTTGATGGGTTTTTGAGAGTGTACACGTATCCTTTTACATTGGGTCCCCCCGACAGGGTCGTGCTTGAATTATGTAGGAGATATCAGGTTACCCTGGCACAGGCTCATCCATCCCTTTGGAAGATAGTGCTGACGATAAGGTATTTTGCTGATAAGGCCGGGCTCGAATTCACCCTTAGAAATCTCGTTAGGTTATATCGGCATCTGCATCACCGGGGCTTGATTACTCTGCGATGTCGATCCCCCCGATCCCCCACTGCTAACGATGAAGAGGACGAGGACCGAGGATGGATGAGCCGGTTTGTTCGAGCACGAACAACTGATATTGTCCCTCGAGAGTTTCTGCCATTTCCCGAGAAATGGAATCTCACACGTAAGTGATATACTTGTATTTTTGTAGCTTTGTCCATAGTGGAGGTGGGCCCCGTGAAAATGTTTTTTCATTTCATTTTCTTTAGCGATTCCTTGGCTGCCGGACGAGGTTCCTGACTTGGCGGAATGGTCTCGTAAGCTGGTAGCTTGCTCGACTTATGATAAGTGCAAATGGCGAGACCTGTCCAAGGGTAGATGGGAAGCAAAGCATCATGGTAGGTGTCTAGTGGCTCATTTCCTCAAAAAAGGTACTTTTCTTTTTAGCGTACTAACCCTGCCACCGCAGGTGTTGAAGATTTACCCGAGATGAGGCCGTGTCCCCTGGAGGAGGAGGAGAAATCGCCAGCCTCGAGTCCGAGGATTGATCATAAACGTAAGGAGTTTTTTATGTGTGAGGAGGCTCGTGTCGGGGCGAGTCCTCCTTTGAGGTTCAAAAGAGATGAGTCGGCCGAGTTTCCAGCTTCGGAGGCTTCTGTTCTCTAAAGAACATTCCCTGTTCCCGTCGAAGGTACTTCGAGGAACGAGGATCATCCTGCGCCTTCCTCTTCTCATACCGAAGGCACTCCGAGGGAAACTAGGCCGTTAGATGTATGTTCGACCTTTGGTGAGGCTCAGTGGCTTAGCTTCATGGTAAGCTTTGGAAGCCAGTATAGGCTTCTTTTGGTTTTGCGCCCTCCCTTTCTTATTGAGTTTTCTTTTGCAGGCTTTTGACAAGCTTAAGTCCGAGCTGCTTCGAAGCTGGGCTGCGGAAAGCTTTGGATAGGGAGAAATCCCTTAGGCTTCTTTGCGCGAAAAAGGAGGGCGAGCTGGTATACTTGCGGAGCAAGGCGGATCGAAGTCGGAACTCCGAAAGTCGTCTCGAAAGACAGGTATTCCTGCATTTCGTGTCGATATTTGCTCCCCCTTCCACTTTCAGAGATTAATACTTTGATATTTCAGTTGGAGAGCAAAACGGAGGAGCTGGAACCACTTTGGGGCGAAGTTGGCCGGGTCAAACGTGAGTTTAACGAGTTGAAGGCTCAGGTAGATGCCCAAGTTGCGACCGAGGAGGGTGCTTTGGCTAAGGCTTCTGCCCTCGAGGTGCAAATCTGGAATGCTCGTGCAAATGATTCTATCCGAGCGAATATGATCACAAGGCTCGAGTCTGAGCTTTTGAAGGCGAAGGCCGAGGTTGTGAATGCCCGGGCTGAGGCTGTAATGAGATGCGCTAAGGCTGAGCAGAAAGTGGCGGCCTATTTGAAGGGCGCTGTTGATGCTCGAGCTGAGCTGAGGAAGGCTCTCGACCGTGAGAGCAGTAATAAAGAGTATGTGAGGTACAGATTTCAGAGGGAAACCCTCGAGGAAATTCACGCCAGGGGCTTTGACCTCTCGGAAGAGATCAAATAGGCGAAGGTGAAAGAATACGATGCTAAATTCCTTCTATCCGATGCCGAGGATGGCGAGGATGGGGCCGTCGGACCATAGTCCCAAAGGGGGACGTAGATTTCCTTTTTTGTTTCTGTACATAGTACTTTCAAAGTATGTTGTAAATGGAGCTTGTATTTTTTCGCATGTATGTATATAGTGGAAACCTGCGGTTTCATTCCTCTTGCATTTCTTTTTGCCTTGATTTTAGCCAGACGACATGGTCTTGAGTTGAGAGGAATCCTTAGATTCATAGTATAGCCACACGACTTGGTCTTGAGTTGAGAGGAATCCTTAGATTCATAGTATAGCCCTGGGGCTCATTAGGCTGGCCCGTAGGCTCTTAGGCTCTTACGCGTTAGGTCGGTACGACCTTTTATGCGGGATGGCGACCATGGCTCTTACGCTTTGGGTCGATGCGACCTTTTATGTGGGCTGGCGACAATGGCTCTTACACCTTGGGTCGATGCGACCTTTTATATAGGCTGGTGACAATGGCTCTTACGCCTTGGGTCGATGCGACCTTTTATGTAGGCTTTATTTTTCCCTCGATAAAGATTTTTTTGAAAGTGTTTGCCTGACTCTTCAACGATTTACTAAAAAACCTCGATTGCGAATCATGATATGGCGATGATCGAGCACCTCGGGAGGTTTGGCTCGGGGGCTGAGTATCTCAAAGTCGGTGTTTAGGAGCTGACATGGTCGAAGCTCTTTTGCCTATGTCGAGAGTAGCCTGTTTAACCGATTCTTTTCGAAGTAGATTCGAAGTAATTGAAGGCCTGTGATTTTGTAGCGACGGTCGGGCATCCCCGAATCGCGTTAGTTTGGCTGGTACAGCCTTGTGATCGTAGTCATTTGTGTTTGGCCGGAGCCATTTAGTCCTGAGTGGATTAGTTTTGGTGTCTATATCGAGGGTATGCCTTTTAGGGGTCTTACAAGTTCGATATATAGCCTTAACTTTGGGATCGAGTTTATGCCTTTAGTAAGGTCTTACGAGTTTTACATGCCTTTGAGGTCTTACAGTTTTGGATACTTGGTACAAGTACAGTTCATGCCTTGCTTGAGGTCTTACAGATATTGCCACTTGGTACAAGTGTAGTTCATGCCTTGCTTGAGGTCTTACAGATATTGTTGTTGCCTTATACAGGTCTTACGAGACCGAGTCTGCCCGCTTGGGGTCTTATGGCCTCGGGTTTTTGGTAAGTCGATGGAGATGACGATTGACGATAGTCCCAGAGTTATCGAGGATTTCTCGGCTCGAGAGCCATTACGATGGAGATGGCAATTGACGGCGGTCCCCGAGTTATCGAGGATTTCTCGGCTCGGGAGCCATTACTTGTAAACTTGGTATTGCCTCATTGAGGGCTTACGATTTCGGAGTTTCCGACTCGGGGGTCACGTGGACTTGAGTTTTCGATGCCAGTCCCCGAGTGTGCGGGACATTTTTGGCTCTGGAGCTGTTTTGTGATCTCAGTGTTGCCTCATTGAGGGCTTATGAGTTAGGAGCTCCGACCTGGCGGTCACATTGTTTTGAGTTGTCGACGCCAGTCCCCGAGTGTTCGGGACATTTTTGACAGAGGAGCCATTTTTGCAAAAATACCGAGTCTCTTTTGAAGCGCGAAATGCTTTGATGGAAAGTATTCTTCGATTACTTGGTAGTAGTATACATGTTTTTGCTGTCAGGGGCCTGGTTATTCTATACGGACACGGTTCGTTCGACCGTTTGGCCCGGTACATCATTTTCTTACCGAGGCCCCATTTGGCGTATCTTGGCTTTTCCGAGTAGGTGACCTTCCGGGGGGGATGCCCCCCAGTATTCGAGTTTGATTGCAAAAGAAGCCTTGGATACTTTGTTGAGTCTTCCTTAGGTAGCATATGGATGTTTCCTCATTAAAAACCTTGAAGGTAAAACCCTTTTTGGGATAAAAACTCGATCGAAGGAAAAGAGTGCAACGCATGCTTTTGAAACCTAAGGCCTTCGAGTTGGAGAGTGCTTCGGCTGTTTTGATCGGATATCTGCACTCGGGTCAGCGTAGAATGTAATTGAAAGAGAAAGGAGACGGTCATACCTTAGTGTAGAATGTGTCGGCGATGTTTCGAGCCCTGATGTGTTTCAATCTCTTGTGATGAGGATGTGGTACGGTCTCCTGCTTTATTTAGCCGGGAGTAGCCGAGAGTGTAGCTTGTTATCGCTATTTTACTGTTTGCTTATCCTTCGGCTCCTTCGAAGGTGGAGGTAACGGTATCGGGGCCACATCGTGCACCGCAAACATTTCTCTCGCCGCATGCTGTTCCCCGTAGACGGTTTTAATCCCATCCTTTGTCGGGAATTTCATCATTTGATGGAGGGTGAATGGCACTTCTCTCATGCAGTATATCCATAGCCTTCCGAGCAAGGCGTTGTACCTCATGTCTCCCTCGATGACATGGAATTTTGCATTTTGGGTTGTGCCGGCCACGTTGACTGGGAGGGTGATTTCCCCTTTTGTCGTTTCGCTCGCCATGTTGAATCCGTTGAGAACTCGAGAGGCGGGTACGATTTGGTGAAGCAGTCCGAGCTGCTCTACCACCCTCGACCTGATAATGTTGGTCGAGCTACCCAGATCCTCAAGTACACGTTTAATTTGAAATGTATTTACAAGGAAAGAGATTACCAGTGCGTTGTTGTGAGGTTGAGAAAAGGTCTCGATGTCCTCGTCGCTGAATGTGAGGGCATCCTTGGGTATGTAGCCCCGAGTCCGCTTTTCTCTGGTGATGGATATTTTTGTTCTTCTTATCATGGGCTCTTGTGGGGCATCGATGCCTCCCAAGATCATGTGGATGACATGTTGTGGCTCATTCATTTCGTTCTTCTTGGCCGCCTCTCTTTCCCGGAATTGATTTTTGGCATGGTCGCTTAGGAATTCTCGAAGGTGACCTTTATTGAGTGTCTGGCTACTTCTTCTCAGAGCTGGTGACAATCCTCGGTCCTGTGGCCGTGCGTGTTGTGAAATTCACACACTAAGTTATGATTCCTTTGTGAAGGATCTGATTGTACAGGCCCGGGCCATATGGCATCTCTGATTTTACTGATGGCGAACACAATGTCTGATACGTCGACGTTGAAGTTGTATTCTGACAAGCGAGGTGCCTCTGTTAGCCCTATGTGCCTATCAAATCCGGCTCTGTTGACGAGTCCCCGAGGATTCTGTCCTCGGTCCATCATTCGATCGTTGCGGGGTATGTTGCGCCTCGGAGCGTTTCTCCTGTCTTCGATGTATGGCTGGTACCTTTCTTTGTTTGGTTTTGGCTCCTTTGCCAGAAGTCTGCTTGGGTATACCGAGCCCGGGGGGGCTCCTAGTTGGTCGTCCTCGACCCTGATTTTCGATTGGTATCGGTTGTGAATGTTCGACCAAGTCACGGAGGGATATTAAACCAGATTCTGTTTCAACTGCTTCGAAGCCACTGAGTTTCGTTCATTCAGACCTTGAGTGAAGGCCTGCACTGCCTAGTCGTCGGAGACTGGTGGTAGTTCCATTCGTTCCATTTGAAAGCGAGATACAAACTCTCGCAGCATCTCATTCTCCCTCTGCTTAATTTTGAAGACGTCGGATTTCCTTGTTGCTACTTTGATGGCACGGGCATGTGCCATAATGAAAGAATCCGCCAGCATGGCAAACGGATCTATCGAGTTTGGGGCCAGGTTGTGATACCACATCATTTCCCCTTTAGAGAGTGTTTCCCCGAACTTCTTCAGCAGGACGGACTCGATCTCATCGTCCCTCAGGTCGTTGCCTTGCACCGCACAGGTGTAAGTAGTAACGTGCTCATTGGGGTCCGAGGCTCCGTTGTACTTAGGAAGATCTGGCATTCTGAACTTCTTTGGAATGGGTTTCGGAGCCGCTTCCTGCGGGAACGGCTTTTGCACGAACTTCTTTGAATCCACACCTTTCAGGATCGGGGGTGCTCCCGGAATCTGGTCGACTCTGGAATTGTAGGTGTCGACCTTTTTGTCGTTGGCCTCTATCTTTTTCTCGCCCGATTTGATCCTCTTCGTGAGATCCTCGAGCGTCTTTACGATGGCGGGGTCGGCTGCCGACCCGTTGTTGCTTGATCTCTCTGGTACCTGCTCGGCTGGGGGAGCCGTCCCCGATGCTACCGTGCTAGGATTTTTCTGGTGACTTTGCAGCTGAGCAATAGCCAGCTGTTGTGCCTGCAACATTTCAAAAATAACGTGAAGGCTAACCTCCCGTTCTTCCCTAGCTGGGGTTTTCTAGGCTTCTTGTTGGTCGACTTGGTGTATGCTCCTGTTGGTGTGGGAGCTTATTTCGACGTGTTGAGCGTCACGTGAAACCGCGTCCACGGGAATTGGTTCCGGTGCATTCTCAGGGTTTCGTGGTGGAACACAAACACCTGAGACGTCAACACCATTTTCTCTATGGTCTTCAAGGTTGATGTTTTCTCGTGCGTTTACTGAGTTAGGCATTTTGACCCGAAATCAAAGATCTTGGACAAGAAAAAGTGTGAAAGATAACTTGCGTTACGTGGTTAAACCAACAAGAAAATAATCACTATTATTTTTAGCCCCACGGTGGGTGCCAAACTGTTTACCATAAAAATGGTAATAACAATTAAATTTGATTTTGTGAGGTTCTAAAAATACGTGATCTATTTTTATGCTAGTTGTTAAGCAGTTGATATTATGCGAAGGACTTAGGAGCGAGATAGGAGCTTAAAAACTAGATATTAACCAAACCGAATCACTGTCAGTCGAGGCCTCAAGATTGCTTATCCGGAGCTTCTAGGTCGAATCGGATGCTCGGCTGGGAGTTATCGAGGGTAGACGATGGCGACTAACAGTTGTAATAAGATCAATGACGACTCTTTATGGCCAATAATAAGCAATAAATGATGAACAATAAATAGAACGCAATGAATGCAAGCAATAAATGAAGTAATGAACTCAAGAGAATGTGTTAGAGAGCAGAGAGAATGTTCTTGTATATTTTAGTATGGAGCCTCAAATATTTACAAAATGACAATGATCCCCTTTATATATGAGGGGGAATCCCAACATAGTACAAACGCATTCATTACAAAGATATGGGGCTGGTACAACCATTTAATGCCTTGATTCGCCTTTTGGGCTAGTCCACTAGACTTGACCTGCCATATGCACGTGCCTTGGAAACTCCACCTTGATCCACCGAGACCGGTGATTCACATTGTCTCGGGGCAGGTCGTTTCTCATAACGTCTCGAAGTCGAACTGTCTCGAAATCGACCGTCGAGAATTCTCGGAGTCGAACACTGGAAGCCCTCAAGATGCCGTGATGCTCGTGAAATCGAGCCATCGATTTCTACCGTATACAATTTCATTACTCGCCTTCTTAAACAAAGATTTCATTAGTTCAAGTGTTCAACAATACCTTTAAGTTTCCAATAGTTCTATACTTCTATTGCTCTGTAAAATTTTATCTAAGATCAACAATATCTCAAGAAAGATTAAATGAGTTGGTTATATTATCAAATGAACATGAACTATTTGAGAAAATCGATTATAAAAAAATAATTAACAACTTTCTATCTCAAAAAGTTAGTAGAGTAGACTTCAAATAAAAAACAGATCTTATAACTTTCTTTTAAAAATTTAGGCCTCAAATTAAACTATGGCTTTAGGCCCCGTATGTGCTTGAGCCGCCCCTGCACATCACCTTATTTAAGTTATGAGGTGATATTAATATTTCAGTAACGATGATGAGTTTTACACAAATAATTCAAGTCTAAATTAAAAATTATGCGTTCATATATTACTAGATCCGCTATAAAGATCAAAAGGTCATCTCACTAGAGCAAACAATGCAATAAGTAGTGCAGCCATTTTTCACCCGACCGGATGCTTTTGCACGTGGGAAAATGGCCAAAATTTCACGGTATAGCCAGTTTTCGGACTGGTCAATCAAAAATAGCCAGCGTTTACCAAGTCAATGAAAAATAGCCATCGTTTTGCTGCAATAGAGACCGGTCCAGCATAATATACTGGAGTTCGGTGCACTTGTGTATGAACTCCAGCATATTGTGCTGGACCGGTATACTTTGCTGGCTCCAGTATAATATACTGGAGACTGGAGCACTGGTGCTTTAAACTCCAGTATATTATACTGGACCATTATACTTGCTGGAACTCCAGTATATTATGCTGGAGTTCTAGTGTATTTATGCTGGAACTCCATCATATTATACTGGAGTTCAAGTATACTTATGCTGGAACTCCAGCATAATATACTGGAGTATTTTCCGGGTTTTGAACAGTGTTTTTGCCCAGATTTATCTTTACATAAAAAGTGGCTAAATTTCGATTACTTTTGAAATTGGGCTATTTTTGAACGACCAGTTGTAAATCTGGCTATTTTTAAAAATCACCCGGGAAAATGCTATTCACAGGTTATCCATTTTTTTAAATAATACTCCCTCCCTTTCTAAAATTGAAAATAATTTACCTTAAACTTACATTCTACCCTTAATGAGAAGCTTTTATAACCACACAAATACTCTGTACCCCTTTTGACTTGTTTAGGACCACAAATTCTAAAAGTTTTCATCTTTTCTTAAACTTCGTGACTAGTCAAACAGATTCACATAAATTGAAACGGAGGGAGTACTACATACTGTTTTCCTCCAATCAATTAAAGTAGTCACTGTTTAAAATTGATGGTGGCAATTTTAAGACACTTGTCCATTACCAGACAGGATAAGTTACTTGTCGAAGAACCTTGGTGTGTAATTTACAATATGCTATCCAAATCTACGAAGAGCCAATAAATTCAAAGCAAACTGCCAGGTGGCCTTATAAAAATCATCAAAGGAAAAAGTAATCCATTTCATAAGAATCAGTCAAACTAAAATTTGCCATTGTTGAAATTCCCTTACGAAACATGTCATCTTTTCATTCTTCTCTGTGCTTCTCTGTTCAGAAATTACCATCAGAGCAACATATGAGTCTTTTATCAACAAAACCAAAATCCATTCTCCAAAAAAACCCACTCTATCAACCAACTCACAAGAACATTTCATTGCAATTCAAGGAGAAAATCTTGTGCTTGGAAATCATGGGTGTTGATTCAGGAAAAGCACTCTCTCAAAACCCTTGTCTCCACACAGCTTCTTTACACACTATTCATTCCATCATCACTTTCCTTCAGTCCAAAGGCCTTCACCAAAAGGACTTTGCAAGAATCTTTGGCATGTGCCCAAGAATCTTGACATCAGATATAAGATGTGAACTCAATCCAGTTTTCAACTTCCTCTCAAAAGACCTAAGAGTCCCTGAAAGTAACTTCAGAAGGGTCATTAACAAATGTCCAAGATTACTAATTTGCAGTGTCAAAGACCAGCTAAAACCAGCTTTGTTTTATCTTCAAAGACTTGGGTTCAGAGATTTGCATCATTTAGCTTATCAGGATCCAATATTACTGGTTTCCAGTGTAGAAAATACGTTAATACCCAAGCTGGAGTATTTGGTAAGTCTAGGATTTTCAAGAAATGAAGCAGTGGAAATGACTTTGAGGTGTCCAGGGCTCTTCACTTTCAGCATTGACAACAATTTCAAGCCTAAATTTGAATACTTTTCTCAAGAAATGGGAGGTGAATTGGATGAATTGATGGAGTTTCCTCAGTATTTTGCTTTTAGTTTGGAGAAGAGGATAAAGCCAAGGCACATTGAACTTGTACAGAGTGGAGTTTCAATTCCATTGTCTTTGATGCTCAAGACTACTGATGAAGAGTTCAAGGAGATGATAAGGCAACAAACTGGATAAATTAATCTCATCTCTCTGTAAATCCTTAATTTGCTAACATATTTCTTTATATTTTCTCAAACACCCTTGTTTAATGTAATGTAAATTTGGCTAATAATTTTCAATAGGGAATGCATATGTGACTAGAGGATCATTTTCTGATATATTCATTTGGCTTTTCTTCAGAAATAATGTTCGCCCAGAGAGTCAAAACAATTTTTTTCTTTGAACTCGATTTTTATAATACTAACTGTTATAGCAGTTCAGGTGTGATAACTAAGACTGTATTGATAAATTTTAAACTCAATTTTTATAATACTAATTTCAGATCTCAAAATAAATTTTGGCCTTTCAACTTTAGAGAGCACACGTGTCAGCTATCTAAGACTGTATGGATAAACACTGGAGCAACCAGTAAGCCGTCCCGGTATTGGTGCTACTGCTAACTTATAGCCCGGTTGGCCAAGCTGCAAAAATCAGCTTATTTTGAGAAGTGCTTTTTTTCAAAAGTGCTTTTCTCAAAAGTACTTTTAGTGAGAAGCAGTTTGTGTTTGGCTTATTAGTTTGAAAAGCACTTCTGAGTAGCAATTAGTGTTTGGCCAAGCTTTAAAAAATTGCTTCTTAGTGTATTTTTCTCAAAAGTGCTTCTCAAAAAAGTACTTTTGGAGAGAAGCTACTTTTTTCTGCTTCTCCAAAACTGCTTCTGCTTCTCCTCGAAAGCACTTTTTTTCCTTCCAAAAGCTTGGCCAAACACCTCAATTTTTTGCCAAAAGTGCTTTTGGCAAAAAAAAAAGCACTTTTCACGAAAAAGAAGTTTGGCCAAACAGGCTATTATTCAGAGAAGGTTTCAAAGGACTTTTCGAGATTTCAACTTCATCATGTCACTCATTCTTTAGAGCATCATTTTTACTAATACCAAATTCTCTTTTCAAATTAGGAGCTCAATAATGATGTTTTGAGTTCTGAAATTAGTAATGTTTTGATCTTGATGTCAAGAACTGGGAAAAAAGTAAGAGCGAATTGGAGAGAAGTGAGTTGGGGAATGGGTTGAAATAAGGGGCGGGTTTGTAAAAGAACCAAGTTTAAAATTTGGGATGACTCTTTTGTTCCCGTGTGCCACTTGTCCAGGCGGTTAAAATAATTTGATTGACGGCAAGAATACATTGATTGAACGAAAAGTATAATAGGGATTACGATTGATAAAATAAAGTAGAGAGGTATACGAGGCACTTTTCCGTTTTTTTTTTTTGTTGCTCCTAGTCCTTCTAAAGGTCCATCTGTTTGGTAGAAAGCATAAAAAATCGCGTTCTGATATTTTTTGGATAATGATTTTTCAACCTATATGTTAATCTTAACCCAAAAGCTATTGGTTCACACATACACACACACAACTATATTGTTAAAGAGAGAAAATTCTAATAAGACATCCCCTTCAACACACCCTATACAACACAAGTGCTATGCGAACAACTTGGCATCCGTTGATCATTTTTCATCAGTAGCATTTAAGCAATCTGAAGTACAAACTTCCTTGTTTCTTTTTTCTCACATGCGGGTAAAGGGCATAGATAATAAAACTGTTTCTCAGTGACGGAAGAAGATATCTGCAGAAAGGAATGCTGCCCAAGTATCCTACAAAAGAGAGAAAAAAGGATTGAGAAAAAGAGAGTTTAGGGACTCTGGTAGTTCAGTACAGTGAACATTATTGATCAAATCTAGACCTGAAGTATGGAAAATGCCTTCTGTGCAACATATTTTTGCACAAGGGTTGCTTTTCTTTGTTGCAATTTGTCCGGATACAAACAGAGTCTTGCTTTCTGATAAGTCTTCTTCACATGTGCACTGTCTATTAAGTTTGTTAATGGAATTGGAAGCCACCCACTTTTAGGCCATACAATCTGAGAAAATTTGGGAAGAGGGAGTCATGTTCAGTGAATCTTTCCAGCAATCACAAACTGTAAATCATTGATTTATTGACAGAAACGGGGTATAATCTTACATGATGTAGTGTTGAAAGGAGCAATCAGATGTCAGCTTCCTTGCCAGTCGACCATAGCGTTACCTTTTCATCCAGTAACTCCAATTCCATCTGTACCCATTATAAACAGACTTTTACACGAAGCTTGAACTTCTCAATGTTCGAAACATCTACGTATTGAATTCTATATGCTTTATAGAATAATAGAGCACCATAACACATCTTAACTAGACTCTTTGGAAAGCACTGCTGTAGTCATTGAGAGATATAGTTTAAGTCATGGACTTGGAATCCATGATAGATCTCATTACTTATATGTTGATATTGCTATTTCAGCTGAAACTTTGTCAAGGAACTAGAAGAGCCTATCAAAATCAATATTGCTAGAGATTAACTGGCAACGAAAAACCCAATTATAAGAATATCATTGATTTATTAGGTCTGTAACTCCGTATGGTACTCCCTCGGGTCCACAATAAGTGACCATTTTACCTTTGGCACACCTATTAAGAAAATACGAACTCCTAGAGAAAAAAAGAAGATGTATTCACTAAATTAACCTTAATTGATTGTTACCTTGACACATTGGAATATGTAAATAAGGACAAATTTTGAGAAAATAAAATTAATTCCTTCTTGATTATCTAAATGGACACTTATTTTGGACCAAAATGAAAAGGTAAAATGGTCACTTATTGTGGACCGGAAGGATAACTAACTAAGAGAAAATTGAAGCTTACATCATTCTGAAGTTGCAGTCTTTCTTCTCCAGTTGCCCATTTATCCGGTTCCTCATCCTGCAAAAAGAAGTTATGCTAGAAAAACTAAGAGGACAAATTGTCTTTAATCTCAACATTATGAAACCACACCCCTTCCCTGTTTCCTGCAGTGTCAAGATATTGTTTTTTTCTTTCTTAGGCTTTCATGATATTGTTTATCGGCATTTCAAAGTACATTTAACTTTTTATCTGCACTATTGTCAATATATCTATTTTTCCTCTTTGTTTTGTAAGTATATAAATGGAGGCAGTGAAAAAATGGAAAACAATAAGATCACATATGGCGTTCTTTCACTTGCTTCTGTAGGGAGCAAATAAGAGATAATCTGAAACATGTTGGGGGTGAACAAAAAGAGGGGAAGAAATTTTGGTGGATTGGACTGTAAAATTCTCTGTTTTTCTCAGATTTCTCTACTTAATTCTCCAGAAAAAATCCCATCAGTTCCAAGTGAAAATCATTATATCCTTGACAATCTGTACTCCTTTGTATAAACATAGGAAGGGAGAGTTTTATTGACTCCCCTGCCCTCTCCTCTTCTCAACTTTCCGAACAAAATTCAAGTTTCGCTTATTATACCAACAGAGATATATGCATTAAATAAAGATGTCTTGCAAGATCATTGCCAAAAATTACCGTAGTTATTTTGGTCAATTCATGTCCATCTCTTTGTTCCTCCAGAAACTGATGTAAAGTGGACACTTCTGCAAGTTGAAAAATAGCCAGAAACAGTGATGTTAACGGGAATTCAAAAGAGAATATATTTGAAATAGAGAGAAATAGTCCTTCATCGCACCTTCTATCTCTCCTGACTGCTGTTTTTCCTCTTCAAACCTCAAATTATTCTCTGAACAGTGTCCTTGGAACTTCTCTTTAGCCCAAGCAATAGCTTCATGGACCGCATTTTCTTCCTCCGCTGATCCTTCTCCATAATCGGGGTTGACTTCAATAACATAAGAGCTCATGATTTCATCTTCATCTTGCTCCGACGTTTCTAGTTGAGACATATTATGTTGATCTCTGCAGGCTATGCTGTCATCATGCTCTTTACAAAGTGAGGAGGAGACAATAGAGGAAGGCGAGTTGAGCTCGAAAGCATTTGTAGACACCTTGTGGTTGCTAGAAGAAATGGGATTCATACTAAATGAT
The DNA here is from genome assembly GCF_001879085.1 of Nicotiana attenuata. Taxonomy (NCBI): domain Eukaryota; kingdom Viridiplantae; phylum Streptophyta; class Magnoliopsida; order Solanales; family Solanaceae; genus Nicotiana; species Nicotiana attenuata. Next base: position 5,954,251 of record NC_031992.1, read on the forward strand.
TCGGGAGATGAATTTCTTCGGTTGAATGCAAGATTATTGCTTCTGAAATCCTCACTGTGCTCGTTTTTGGTGTTATTGTAAGGTGGATGGCATGAAAATACTGGCGTTCCCTGCAGCCCTTGGTATTCTTCATACATCCTTCTAGTTGAGTTCCATCCAGTTGGTACATTTATTGGTCTAAAAATGCATAAAACAACCATGGCATACGTCAAGATCTTCTTTCATTATAAAAGGGCAAATGTGGTAACATCTACCAACAAACCATCTCTACAGTATTGCTGATGTCGTGCCACAAGGCATGACCATGGAAGTAATGAAAAAGAAAAATTAATAATTGGGCTAAGGGATAGATCTACATGAAAATTTTTATTTTGTGTCTCATACAACTGAGACTAGTAGTTTTTTTTGGCATCTTTTTTGTCTCACAGGTTAGAAGTGTAAGATTTGGGGTCTACAAATTTGTGAGATAAAAAGGAACCTCACACAACTAATGTAAGTTGTGTGAGGCACACAATAAAACTTCTCGATCTACATGATATGGATAGAGAATGATCTTCGCCAACTGCTTATCTCTCTTCCTCGCATTTCATGCATAACCTAAAAATCTATCTTCATAATTTTGAGGCATTTTCCAAATATTTCTGCGCAAGTCCGACAAAGTTATAGTACTTGTTTTGCCGTCAACAATGTTACACTCACCATCCAAAATTAGGTGTTTATCGATTAAAATTTCAAAACCCTGACAAATTTTATTTCAGTGAAATATATATTTAAGTTAATAGTTAACATTGCTTTAAACTTAAACCTCTATCATTTGAAGAAAGGTGTTCAATTCAACTTACAATTTCACTAAGAAATTTGATCAAATTATCCTTTAAAAAGTTACTATGCAGTAAATATTTAACAAATAACAGTTTTTCCCTAAATTAAGGAATTTCAATTGCAGCATCAACTATATCCAGTCCCTCTACATAAAAGCTTTAGTCAGCTCCATTACATCATATAACTTCTTCTTAAACAAAGGACAAGGTTTAATTCTCAATAAATCCCAATTATTGATTAGTCAAAATGTTTTTCTCCTTCGGAAAAAATATATTTTGTCCTTTCAAATGACACAAAGACCCCGGAGGGAAAGAAGAAGAATATCTAAACCCAGTGTAATATAAACCATACATGTAAAATTCCTAGGTTCATACGGAAACTGGAGGTAACAGTAGAGTACGGAGTAAATATATACCTGAGTTTTGTAGCGAAGAACGAAATGTCGTCATAACATTCGCCACCGATAGCCGGCCGGAGGGGGCTAACGTCCTCTGAGCTCAACGCCGACGAAGAGCTCGCCTTGGACTTAGAACCTGACCTCGTCCTCGACCTTCTCATCATTTCTTCTTCTTCGTTGCATCCAAATATATCGCCATAAAACCCGTGATCAATTCTCCGGCCACCTTTTTCTACCGGAATCCTGAATTCCGGCAAGTTTTGGTAACACCTCGCCGGAGCCATACTCGCCTGCGGTCGAAACATCTCATCGTAGGATAAATTTGAGGGCCTGGTATAATCATCGCAGGCGGAGAACTGCCGTTGAAGTACACTGCGAGGAGGTCCTCCGAATACGTCACTGAAATCTTCGGGGGCCAATTCAGAGTTGCCGGAGATTTCCCGCCGGCGACGAGTTGTGGCTTCCATGGAATGCCGGCTGGGAAGACTGGTTTTTGTTGTTGTTGTGGTGGTGAAAGGCATTCCCATTTTCATTCTCCAGGACTCGTCCATTTTCTCAGGCGAAGTATGCCGGCCGGTGAACTGTAACAAGCTTCACAGACGAGATGATCACTGGCTATATTGCCTTTATATATACAGATGGCAATTGTATATTGATAGGTCTTGAACATAATGTAGCTGTCATTCACAACACTTTAAAGATACTTTTTATTAATTATTATTATATCTTTTTTTTCCTTATTGATCCTTTTAAAAGATATAAGAAAATAAATAGAAAAAGGACCACTTCTCTTGGTTTGAGTCCAGTTCCCCATTTTGCATATGTAATTTTACTTATTTGTTAATGTAAGCTTTGTAATTCGGGTTTGATTCCAAAGGTAGTAATTTGTTAATAATTGTCATTAGGGATGTTTTTGGTACGAAGGAAAATATTATTTTTTTCTAATTTTTTTATATTTAGTTGACTTAAATGTTTTGAAAAATATTTTTTTCATGGATTCATTTTTCTCCAACCGTCCTACCAAAAAGAGGATTTTTTTTTTCAAAATTCTTTTCAACCTTCCCCACTCTAGTCCCCGCCCTACCATGCACCCCCATCCTTGCCCCAACCCCAAAGCCACCACCCCACCTCCACTCCCACTCCACCCCCCGTCACCCCACCACCCTTTCCCCTAACCTCGCCACCAGAGGCGGATCCACATACAGTGGAGTGGGTGCTCGAGCACCCATTGATCCCAGCTAGACAAGCATACGCTTATACAGAAACTCTAAGAATTTTGACATATCCATTGAGCGAAAGCTACGTGGGTGCGTTGGCAAAAGAAGTGGAAATCAGAGCTGCCGCTAGCTTTGAGGTCTTTAGTTCGATTCTCGCTTACAATGCCGATTTTATGAACTTTTGCTGATTCTTCTTTTACGTTTTATTCCCTTCTTGTTTCTTCTTCTACTCGCTGGCTTTGGTTCTTTAATTTCTTCAATGCAGATCTTTTTTTTTACTAGACTTCCCCTTTTATTTTCCCATTGCTTACTTTGCCTTTTTTCCCCCTCATTAATCTAATTCATTCTGGAAGTAGAAGTAAAATAAAATATTTGCATTAACACTTTAACCCTTAGCCTCCTCTTTAGTTCCATAATCAAAACGAGAAAAATCTCTTTCTCACCGATTTGTCTTTTTATTTTATTTTTTATGGCCGTAGCATGTGCAATGGAGCGAGCACCCATTACTTTAAAATCCTAGATCCGCCACTGCTCGCCACCCCGACCCCTAGAACCCAACCTACCATCCTCTCCAGCCCTTACTAATTTCATTTCCCATAGTATGTGCCTAAATTATATATTTTTCAAAAAATATTTTCTGCTACTTAACCAAACATTAGAAAATAAGTAAGAAAACGACTTATTTTCCAGGAAAATATTTCTATGAAAACATCTTCGAAGGAAAATATTTTCCATCATACAAAACACCCCTGTCATATCACGAATTGTGACAAGCTGACTTCTAGTGTGTTAATGTCACGACCTAGCCTAGTGCCATGACGGATAACCGACACTAAGTGTCGATCATCATTAAACCTACTGGTAATCTACTAATCATGAATATAATTGATAAATTGAACAAGCATAAGCACAATTGATAAGAATTGTACAATCTGGAAAGCCGACAAGGCTAACACAAGCTGACATATAAAAATATACTAACTGCACATGTGCATATCTACAAGCCTCTAGGAGTGCTAAATTGAACAAGTACTAGATGGAACAGGGCCCCGTCATACCCAAACTAGGTGACTGTACACCTACCAAAAGATAAGCAACTCCAGGAGTAAACAGAGTGACTCCAACTGTTGGTGGATAGCTTACTAATATGGTTCAAGCATTGATCTATCTGTACCTGCGCGGCATGAAACGCATTGCCCTGGAAGGGACGTGAGTACGATATGTACAAAATATGAAGGGTGAAAAGTATATATAAACCATACTAAAGTATGACTGTAAGCTGGAAATATGAATGTAAGTTGAAAGCTACAAGAGTCTGAACTAGCAATTGAACTGTAGTATAAGCTGAAAATGTGCTGAAACTGAATAACTATCTGAACTGGTACATGTCTGGTATTATGGGCTATATCCCCTTCCCCTAATCAGGTATCTGTACAACTGAACAAGCATCATGTATAGTCATGCAATGCAAATTGTAGCTATATATACGTATATAATATGCCTGACTGGTGTTATGGGCTATATCCCCCCAGCAAGTAAATATATAATCAATATGCCCGGCTAGTGTTATGGGATATCTCCCCCAGCATATAATCAATAGGCCTCACTGGTGTTATGGGCTATATCCCCCCAGCATAATCAATGTAAGCATGTATGAGCATAGCACATGTGACATCATCATATGGACTCAAGAGATCATGAAGGAAACCATAAACGTAATCACAAACATAATCTGACACTCGTCGTCCATAAGTTGGACGGAGGAGCCTATCCCTATTTTAGGAAGACACTGAGTATGTGCATGAATTACTAAGGTTAATTAAATCATTAAGATCCCTCTAGAATCAATTTAGAACCAAGCAACTCAAGATTTGTCCAACTCTTCGAATTTCAAAAAAATTTGGCAGAGTTTCCCCTAAAACTGGATGATCCCTGAAAACAAAAGCAAACACCAGAATATACACGGGAATGGATAGCCGGCCAAGATGAAATAAAACTAAAGGAGATCCAATTATCCACAATAGTTTCAAACGATCGACAAAATGGAATTATGAATGTAATGTCGACTCATAGTGGCTAACTTGTGACATGAAAGTATAAATATGATTTAGAAATAATCTAAGCACCAAAACATGATAGTTAAGCTTATAATCTTAAATTAATCTATTAAGATCATATGGAGGTTGGGTATAGGTAAAAATATCAAAGGAACAGAATAAACGAAATTCCGGATGGCACAGGCCAAATGGGCGATTCGCCTTTTTGTTTTTGTTGTGTTTTGAAATTCCAACCTAAACTAGTTTTCTCCATATTCCACATATGGAATTGAAACTATACAACAATACAATACATTCTGAAATTTCCTTTGAGCAACTCTTAAAATATCAAGAAGAAAGACTAGAGTATAGCTAAACCAATTTATGCCAAAATTGAAACGCCTACATACATCTTGTGTTCTTGCTTCCAAACCTTGTTCCCTTTGATCCACACCCTTACTTATGTGTTTATAACTAAATTACAGAGGTGAAAATCTTCCTTAGCCACGAAGCTCTTTCTAAAACATGATTCAAAAGGAGAAATGAGGGCGACAAAGTCTTACCTATGTCGTAAGGATCACGTTGATGTGTTTGCTTCTTGATTTTGAGTTGCGGATGATGGAATTACTTCAAAACCTTAAGGATATTCTTAGAAGGTGTAGTGAGAGTTTTTAGGTTTGATTTGGGTCGAAATGAGGCTTCGAGACGAATACTAAAACTTTATGTATCAAGATAATCTTCAACCGACCTTGTGTGTCCCAAGGGGAGCTGCTTGTGCAGTCTTGCAAAAATGCTAATGTCTCTCCAATACCATATTGTATCGTCAAACGGTTTAATGAATTAAAAATAGACTCGTAGATATTCAATTTGGTGGATGGATCACCCCGTAATTCCAAGTACATTGAGAGAAAAGCTTAGTAACATTAGACCTAAAGTTTATGTAAAGTTATGAACGTAACTTGTGACAACTTTTGTCGACTTTTGTTTCATAACTCGTTTGACTTCAAAACTTAACACACGACTATAATAGGGCTAAAATACCTCATAGCATCACCTCCTTATCATGTTAATAACCCTAATTTCACCACAAAAGTACGGGTTATAACATTCCCAACTCGCCAACTTTCGACGAAACTTATTTTCTTCGATTCGTTTAGCTTCTAAATCTTCCAACCCCTCTTGGTTCTTGCAATTTATGATCTTAAATATTTGTAACCTCCAAGTTAACATGATTAACTTATATTATGTACTTTCAAAGATGATCTCATTTTCGAGCTTATATCAATTAATTTACGACGTACTATTACGTACAAAAATATGGGGTGTGACAGTTAATGTGCGGCACTTGAAGTTCAATTGAACCTATAGTTAATATGATCATATGCCTAAGATCATGCGTTTGAACGAAACAGAAAAGTACACCTATACATTTCCACGCCTCAAACACAACAGTGCTCCTCGTGGTCAATGGTCATGACCTGAGGCGGATCCAAGATTTGATGATTACGGATGCCATTGTATTTAATGTAAACTTTTCACTAGTCAAGGAGATTGAATAGGGGTGTACATTTAGCCGGTTCCTTTAGTTTTGAATTAATTCGGTTCGGTTCAATCCAATTTTCAATCAATTAGTTCACTTTACAAGGTTTTTGGTGCATAAATACACACGTTATACCCAAATTAAAAATGTTTGGCCCTTTGAAGGAAAAAATAACATTAAAGATGATTGAATGAGGTGAAAATAGACAAGTTTTGATGTCATTCAACATGAAATTGGTTGAAACAAAGGAAAAGAAAAATGATTAAAAGCATATTGAAATTTCAAAATTCGAGATTTGGAAAAGCAAAACAGAAACAAATCTACTTTTATAATCTATATTGTAACTAATAAATGGAACTGTATATACTATATAGAGAGAAAATACAAAGATGAAAATGAGAAATTTAGAAAAATAGAAGAAATGAAATTTTTGAAAGAGGGAACAAGAAAAAGTAAGACTGGGCTTGCTAAAAATTGAGTCAAGTAAGGCCCAACCTGGCAATTGGCACCTTTACCATGGCACCCAGCATAATTTTGTAGCCGAGCTTCAACCTTGACTAGCTTAGCATAGTCTTTAGGTATGCCTGGTATGAAGGAAAACCAAACTTGGGGTATTCACTCTTGCACATATTAGTATAACAACCTTCATGCGAGATGTGACCCTTAATTAATCCTTGACTGGAACACAATGCTCACCCTAAGTATGACTTCATTGACACTCTTAGGACAAGCAAAGTAACATATTTGGGTGGTTGTAGTCTTGTGAGTTTTCTAGTTGTCAGATACTCCTCTTGAGCCCAATGCCCCACAGGTTGCCTGTGCAACTGAACGCCTAAATTAAGCATTCAGCTTCAAAGGTGCCAAAGTGACGAAGGAAGATGTTGCATAAAAAAAGAGCATATTGAACTTATGCATTCAGAAAACGAGAAAACATTATATTAGAGCATCTAATTGTCATCACAATAATGAGAGTTTTGGAGTATATGATAAAGGGAAATATATTTATTGCTTTTGATATAGGTACCAATATAATAATTAAGTGCATTCCATGTGTGTCTTTAATTTTATACAGGATTTATCACTTAACTATGGTTAATTCGTATGTGTTCTTGTCTCAATTTGCCATTTAATTTTGGTTGATTAACATGACATGTGTCATGCATTTGGCTTGCGATAAATCATTTTCTTTGTTAAAATCATTGCAAGTGTAAGATGAGATCGACATGAAAGGGGAAGTATTATCGGAGCTGATTTATATTTCTCAAGTAAAATTAATGTCTTAACCATAAAAATAGTTGATGCCTTTTATGTAACGATTCGATAGTTCGTTTTATGTATATGAGTCTTGATTCCCCTTTTTGATGCTTCACACATGTGTATTTGGGATTTTATGACTTGAGGAGTTGGTTAGTTTCGTTTCGGGAAGGATTTGGATTGATTTGGACCCTTTGGTTCTTGGTTTAGAAGCCTAAGTTAGAAATATTGACCAAAGTTTGACTTTTGTGAAAACAACCTCAGAATGGTATTTTAATGCTCCGATAGGTTCGTATCGTGATTTTGGACTTCAATATCGAATTCGGAGGTCCCTAGGTTGATCTGACTTATTTTGCCAAAAGTTGAAAATTTGAGGTTTAGAAGATTTTCCAAGCTTGACCATAGGTTGAACCTCTAGCAGGTTGAAGATTTCAGACGTTTGGTTGCGACCTTAGCAGGGAGTATCAGATGTCGCATTTGCGATGCCTGGGTCGTAATTGCGAGTAGTACTTGGGCAGGGTAGGATCGCATTTCCAATAGGGACAGGCTTCGCAAATGCAAAGCCAATGTCGTATTTGAGACTTCCCACTTAGACTGTTAGTAGCCACAATTGCGAGACTTTCTTCGCAATTACGAGCCCAGTGTCACAATTTCGATATCTGCAACTGAACAAAATGTTAGAAAGTTGGGATTTCATCTCATTTGCTCTCATTTAGAATCCTAAACTCGGTAAGAGGCGATCTGAAGAGGGGATGTTTATCTACAATTATTGGATAACTGGTTCTAATTATTTTTCAACTATATTTCATGATTATATCTTAGATTTAACATCAAAATTTATGAGAATCAAAGAGAAAATTTAGGAATTTTTGTCAAAGTTTTGAAGAATAAAAATTTGGATTTTGAGAGTCGATTTGGACTCGGATTTGAAAACAAAACACATATATAGACTTGTGGGGTTATGGGTTATCGGAATCTACCCTTGGACTCGGGTTTTGACCGAGCATGCCCGGGGTTGACTTTTGGAGAATTGCGTGAAGATCATAACTTTATCTATCGTAATTGGTTCCCCTTGTATTTTCTAATGATATTAAGTCATTTTTGGTTATATTTGAGCCGCGTGGAGGCAAATTTTAGGGGGAAGGCTATTTTCGAGGGTTGATTTGGCCTAGTCGAGGTAAATGTCTTGTCTAACTTTGTGTGGGGGAACTACCCCTTTACACTTGGGTTGATTGTGTTATTTGTATTATGTGAAAGACGTGCACACGAGGCGACGAGTATGTATACATGCTATAGATGATATTTTGACCGGCTTAGACTTTTAGACTTCTTCCATGCATTTAATTGAGCTTGTCGTAAAATATTATATCTTTCATTCTATAATTACTCTCACATGCTCTATTTGATAATATTAGCAGTTGTTCTATCTTTTATTGTTATGTTGCTCTTACATGATTTAGTTGACGTTATTACCTTTCCTACTGTCTTATTACCTCTCTTATTGTTAAATCACTCTTACTTGAAGTTTTTATTTCGTGGGATTATCTCCTTGTTGGGTTATTGATGTTGACGTTGCGAAAGTTATTATCACATCGAGATTGAAGTTGTTGATTGTTGATATGTATTTCCTTGTTGAGTATTTCTCAATTTATTTTGTTATTGCTGAGATTCCTGATCACATTGTAGTTGAGCTTTGGACTATATAATATGGTAATATTGGTATTGTTGATTTTTGCAAGTGATGGAATATGGGCACATGTGTTACGAGTTGTTGTTGTGTTGTAATATGATATGCATACGGCAGTATAAGGATAGGGGTTGATGTGCATGTGACGGCATAACGTGAAATTTATATGCGTGTTGCTAGTAAGGAAATTACTTGTAGACACGCAGGGATATAAGGGGGCTAAAGCGCATGTAGCCATTTCGGGAACAATGTTTTTAGAAATATCTAAATGTAAGGTTCACGTGGCGATATACGAAAAGATTGTGATTGAAATTGTTAAATGCGAATATGAGACATGGTACCTCGGTTGTGATTCTTATTGTACATTCCATGTTAAAAAGGCTTGTTGGTTAAACAACTCCTGTTATTTTATTCATTGTCTTACTTGTATTTGTCCGTATTTGATTACTTGTTGTTCTCATCATGTGTTCACTTCTCGTTGCCTCTTTTTTTTGCCTTAAATTCTGTTATTTAGTCTACATTATTATACTATTTTGTTATCAGTTATTTCCTCTTTTTGCGTTATTGGTCGATATTATACTCTATTTAGTTTATCTTGTTCTAGTAGGTGTCCTAACCTGGCCTTATCACTACTCTATCGAGGTTAGGCTTGATACTTACTGGGTACCGTTGTGGTATACGTATGCTACACTTCTGCATATTTTTTTGCAGATCCAAGTACTTCAGCTCAAGCTACGCACTAAGTTAGAAGTGTTGATAAAAGTTTGATTTTTGTGAAGACGATCCCAGAACGGTATTTTGATGGCTCCGATAGGTTCGACTCGTGATTTTGGACTTTGGCTTATACCCAAAATTAAATTTGGAGGTCCCTAGGTTGATTTGACTTTTTTCATCGAAAGTTGGTGATTAGAGGTTTATAAAATTTTCCAAGTTTGACGTAGGTTGACTTTTTGGCTATTGGGTTTTGAATTTGGTTTTAAGATTAGTAATAGGTCCATTTTTCTATTTGGATCTTGTCTGCAAAATTTGGTGTCATTTGGAGTTGATTTGATAGGATTCAGACGCTTGGTTGCAAATTTAGAGCTTCTTGAGTTTTTATTTGAAATTCATACGTTTTGATGTCCGATTCATAGTTCTAGATGTTATTTTTTATTTTGATCACGCGTGCGAGTTCGTATGATATTTTTAGACTTGTGTGGGTATTTGGTTAGGATCCCCAAGGGCTCGGGTGAGTTTCAGACGTGTTTCGAAATGGTTTTGAACTGAGTCTGGACTGCTGGTGTGCTAATGCCTCAGGTGTCGCAATTGCGAATACCAGCACTGCAATTGTAACCTTAACAAGGGGTCTCAGGTGTCGCATTTATGATGCCTAGGTTGCAATTGCGAAGCAGTACCTGGACAGGGTAGGATTGCATTTGCGATAATTGTGTAGCACTTGCGACTTCCCACTTAGATTGTCAGTGGCCGCAATTGCGAGACTTTCTTCGGAATTACGAGGTTTGGCAATTGCGAACCTAGTGTCCCAATTGCGACTTCTGCAACTGAACAAAAGGTTGGATAGTCGGGATTTTATCTCATTTTAGAACCCTAGACTCGGTAGGAGGCGATTTGGAGAGGGTATTTTTATCTATAGTTATTGGGTAAGTGATTCTAATCAATTTTTAACCATATTTTATGATTATATCTTAGATTTAACATCAAAATTATGAGAATCAAAGAGGAAATTTGGGAATTTTTGTCAAAGTGTTGAAAAATAAAAATTTAGGTTCCGAGAGTCGATTTGGACTTGAATTTGAAAATAAAACACATATATAGACTCGTGGGGTTATGAGTGGTCAGAATCTACCCTTGGACTCGGGTTTTGACTGGGGAACCCGAGGTTGACTTTTGGAGAATTGTGTAAAGATCATAGCTTTATCTATCGTAATTGGTTTTCCTTGCATTGTTTGAATGATATTAAGTCAATTTTTGGTTAGATTTGAGCAGTGTAGAGGCGAATTTTAGGGGAAAACTATTTCGAGGATTAATTTGGCCTAATTGAGGTAAGTATCTTGTCTAACCTTGTGTGGGGGAAATACCCCTTAGGACTTGGATTGATTGTGTCATTTATATTATGTGGAAGACGTGTACACGTGGTGACGAGTATGTACAGGGGCTATATGTGATATTTTGACCGGCTTTGACTTTTAGACTTTTTCCATTCATTTTATTGAGTTTGTCATAACATGTTATATCTTTCATTGTATAATTTACTCTCACATGCTCTATTTGATGTTGTTAGCAGTTGTTCTATCTTTTATTGTTATGTTGCTCTTACATGCTTTAGTTGAAGTTATTACCTCTCTTATTGTTTTGTTACCTCTCTTATTGTTGAATTACTCTAACTTGAAGTTGTTATTTCGTGAGATTATCTCCTTATTGGGTTATTGATGTTGAAGTTGCGAAAGCTATTATCACATTAAGGTTGTAGTTGTTGATTATTGAGATATCTTTCTTTGTTGAATATTTCTCAATTCATTTGATTATTGTTGAGATTCTTGTTCACATTGTGGTTGAGCCGTGGGCTATATACTATGATAACATTGGTATTATTGATTTTGACAAGTTGTGGCATATGGGCACATATGGTGCGAGTTGTTATTGTGTTGTGATATTGATACGCATGCGGAGGTATAAGGATAAGGGTAGATGTGCATGCAACGGCATAAAGTGGAATTTATGTGCGTGCTGCTAGTAAGGGAATAGATTGAAGCCACATGGTGATATAGGGGGATAAAGCGCGTGTATCTATTTCGGGAAAAATATTTTCAAAAATATCTAAATGTAAGGCTCACGCGGCGATATAAGGAAAGATTGTGATTAATTGTGAAGTGTGAATATGAGGCGTGGTACCTCGATTGTGATTCTTATTGTACATTCCATGTTAAAAATGCTTGTTGGTTGAAATTTCCTGTTATTTTCTTCAGTGTCTTACTTGTATTTGTCCGTATTTGATTACTTGTTGTTCTCATAATGTGTTCACTTCTCGATGCCTTTTGTTGCCTTAAATTCTGTTATTAGTCTATATTATTGTACTGTTTTGTTATCATTTATTTCTTCGTTTTCCGTTATTGGTCTATATTATACTCTGTTCAATTTATCTTGTCCTACTAGGTGTCCTGACCTGACCTCGTCACTACTCTATCGAGGTTATAATTGATAGTTACTGGGTACTGTTGTGGTGTACTCATGCTACGCTTATGCATATTTTTGTGCAGATCCAGGTACTTCAGCTCAGGCTAGGTACCAGTGATTTGACCAGATATTCCGGAGACTTCAAGGTACATGTGTTTGGCACTCGTAGGCCTTGGAGTCACTTATGTAGCTTTTACTACTGTTTGCCCTCTATTCAGGAAGTGTTGTATTAATGATTCTTAATATATTTCTGTATAGCTTATGACTCAGTTCCACTGGTTTTGGGAATCTTATTACTGATGTTTCATTTTGGAGTTATTATGAGTTTTATCGATTTATCTTATTATCTTAGTTTGTTATTTTAGTGTTAAGTTATTAATGAATGCTAGGCTTACCTAGTCTTAGAGAATAAATGCCACCACGACATCCTAACGTGGGAAATTGGGATCGTGAAATTTTCATTACATATATTTTCACCGTAGAACACTACTAGAAAGTGGGGAAAACTAGTCAATCTTTGACCAAGCCTTGGTTAGACTTACTTGTGTTGTTTGAAAAAATAATTAATAAAAAATTTTCAGAATTTTTAAATTGCTTTTTCCTGCCCAGTGCCAGTTATTTTTTATAACAAATATAATTTCTTAAAAATGATGAATAAAATCGACTGATGTCGGTCGGTATTAGTGGTCAAACATGGTCAACCTTTTATAGATTATTATTATTTATAATCTACATATGTTTAATATATATATATATATATATATATATATATATATATATATATATATTACTTATATTTATTCACCGATCGTGGGATTTGACCGAGTATATGTTGTTGTTGCTACAACTTAAATTTTAATATATATATATATATATATATATATATATATATTTATTTATTTATTTATTTATTTATTCACCAATCGTGGGATTTGACCGAGTATATGTTGTTGTTGCTACAACTTAAGTTTTAATATAGCACAACATCTTATAACACGATACATTTTGTTCTCGAATGTGTTCTAGCATGTGGGTGCTGATACTTAGAGTTGATCGCTCACACATTAAAACTCAATATTTAATTTACTAAGGTTGTCAGTATGCCTGAGCGTCTTGTCAGTTGAAATAAAAAATGATGCATGTTCTAGGTTAAATAAAGTAATAAAAACATATCTTAGATTTATCGAATATAATTGAATTTCTAATTGATCCACTAACCAAGTATCTGAGCAAAGTACTGATTAGGTGATCGAGAATAAAACATCCAAACGCGTCATACACTAGAGCATCTAATTATAAATGACTAGATTATACTAAGGCACTCACATGCTCGATAAATTAAATAAGTGAAGAGGAAGAATTTCCGGAGGAGGAAGAATATGTTGCGGATGAATAGCATGTTAGTTTTTTCAAGCGCTCTCGACTTATAAAGATTTATATTCTCAATTCTAACATTTTCATAATTTATGCAAATGGACGACAAGGGTCGAGGTATGTACAAGAAGGATAGGAGGCTGATGGATTCTAAGGATAGTAATACACCCTCGGTTCCTTCCACTCCACACTTGCATTCCTCCGCTGTAGATGGCCGGCAACAATCTTCTATGCACACATCTTTTCCATCAGATCCATATACGCATCCGACTACCTCCGATTCGCCCTGCCAGCAGTATTCTTACCATCCTCCACCACAGAGCTATACCCCGATTCCTCCCCATAATCCTACATTATCACGACCCAAGTTCTTCCTCCATGAACTGTCGTGACGGCACCTAGTCTCTACGACTAGCTAAGCCTAACAATTTGCTAAAATAAAACAAAGATACGAAAACTAACAATTAACAGGTAAATATAATAAAGGAGTTTAAAATGCCGCTCGGCATATACAATAAAACACTCTCGATCTGAACATAAGCACTCCCAAAACCCGGAATCTCATGAATCACAAGCTACAGAAGTACATAGTGTTTCTAACTCCAGAAATCTAACAACGAAGAAAATACTGGAAGTCTATAACTGAATGAGGAATAGAGAGGGACTTCTTGGTCTGCCGACACGGCAGATATACCTCGAAGTCTCTAAGATCACCTCGCCTCACTGGAAGTATGGCTGAGAAGAAGTACTTGGATCTGCACACGAAAAACATATGCAGGAAAGGGCATGAGTGCACCACAACGCTACCCAGTAAGTGCCAAGCCTAACCTCGGTTGAGTAGTGACGAGATCAGGTCAGGGCCCTATATAATAAGATAAAACAGTATGAAATATCGCAGTAGAGTTAAGAATGCTAACAATCAATGAAAAGTGAAATCACAAGAATAAATAATTCAGTACATAGAGATAGAAACAGGGGATCTCCCGGGTTACCATCCGTAGTCCCAAACGTAAATGTACAGAGGATCTCCCGGGATACCGTCCCGTAGTCCAAATCGAAAATGTGCAAGGGGATCTCTCGGAATACCGTTTCGTAGTCCTAAAGTAAATATCCAGTACAGGGGGATCTCCCAGGATACTGTCCCGTAGTCCCAAACATAAACATACAGGGGGATCTCCCGGAATACCGTTTCGTAGTCCATAAATAAATATACAACTCATTCAATATACAAAGCAATTCTAGCTAGGAAAAATCTATAATTCTAATCAAGTTCGTAGCAAAGAAGACAGGAAATTCTTACTCTAAACATGCTACACAAAATCCAGGTAGACAGTTAAAGCAGATAAGACAGTTAAGGCACATAAGCATGCTTTCCTAAGCTAAACAGGAGGCTATGTATACTAGTATTGCTCAATTAAAGGAAGGCATAGTTAATTACTTAATGAAAACGAGGTTTTTCAACAAGTAGCACGTGTACGCACTCGTCACCTCACGTACACGACATTCATATAACATCAGTACCAAAATTCTAAGGGGAGTTCCCCCACATAAGGTTAGGCAAGACACTTACCTCGAACCAAGCTCAAAATCAATCCGAAATCATGCTCTTGCCACGAGTATCCAACTTCGAGTGGACCAAATCTAATCAGATCAATTACATAACGTAAATATAGCTACAAGCAACTCATTTAACTAATGAATTCAAAGCTAAGGCAAGAAAATAGAAATACGCCCAAAAATGCTCCCTGGGCCCACGTCTCAGAATCGGGTAAAAATCATAATTTATGAACGCCCATTCACTCACGAGTTCACCTGTACAAAAATCATCCCAATCCGACGTCAAATTCCTATTCAAACCTCATATTTTCAATAGGGAAACTTTTTCCCCCATTTCCAAACTTCCACCCTCTAATTCCTTAATTAAATGAGGAAAAAACCAATAGATTAATGTATTAGGATCAAATTAGAGTTAGAATTCGTTAACCAGTAGTTCTCCTTCAAAATCCCTTAAGAAATCGCCTCGCACTGAGCTTCAAAAGTCCCAAAATTGAAAATGGGATAAAACCTTAGACTTGGCCCTTTTTCTACCAGAAATCTCGCATATGCGAGGGGTCCACCGCATGTGAGGTCCCGCACCAGCGGAAAAATCATCGCAGGTGCGAATGTCACTTATCCGGGATGGGGCCGCATCTGCGGTCCCACAGCCGCACCTGCGGTCCCTGTTGCCTTGGTCCATTTCCGCTTCTGCGGTTACCCAGCCGCTTCTGCGGCACTGCACCTGCGGTCCCACATCCGCAGGTGCGATTATATCAGGTTTAGTAAACTTCAGAAAATGCCTAAGTCCAAATCAAATCCGTTAAGATATTTAAAACTCACCTGAGGCCCCCGGGACCTCAACCAAACATACCAAACAATCCTATAACATCACACGAACTTAGTCGAGTCCTCAAATCACATCAAATAATGCTAAAACCATAAATCACCCTCCAATCCAAACCTAATGAACTTGAATTTCCAAAATTCTACAACCGATGCCGAAATCAAACAAAACACGTCCGATTAATCCCAGATTTTGCACACAAGTCATATTCATCACTACGAACCTATTCCAACTTCCAGAATCGGATTCCGACCCCGATATCAAAAATTCCACTATCGGCCGGAAACTCCAAAAATTCAACTTTCGCCATTTCAAGCCTAAATAAGCTACAGACCTCCAAAATACAATCTGCACACGCCCCTAAGCCTGATATCACCCCATGGAGCTAACAGAGTCAATGGAATTCCATTCCGGAGCCGTATTCATACTGCTCCAACTACGATCCAAATTCTAAGACTTAAACTCTCATTTAGGGACTAAGTGTCCCAAAACACTCCGAAACTCAAGATGAACCATCCCGACAAATCACAATAGCAGAAAAAGTCATGGAAAATGCAGTTAATAGAGGATCAGGGCGTAAATTCTCTAAACAACCGGCTGGTTCATTACATGCATATACTTTCATTCCGACATCGGATCAACAGTCACAATGCCATGTAGTGATACGCCTATCATATACTCCATTTGCTTCACCGCCAGCTGATCGCAACACTCTAGTTTATATTCATCCGTATCGCTACAGGGGTCTACATCGCATCACCTTAGATCGTAGTAGGGGTCTAGATCGCAATCATCTCCATCAATGACCCCGTCTCCCTCTCCCCGAAGTTCTTCACCTAGCATTTCAGGACTTCGCCTTCGGGATAGTAGCTCTGAGCTTGTTTCCTCCTCTTTTATGGCTTCATATACACAAGAGGATGATGATTCAAATGCAGTGCAGTATGATCGTTATCATAGGATGATCATCATGCCCGAGGGTAATGCGTTAGATTTATTTATTACTTTTTTCCACTACATTATAATAGCTATCATCTTGTTTATTTGATATAATATCTATATTGCAGGTTCATACCTAGTCAACAGACTACAAAAATAATCACTGAAGCCATTGGCCGGTGGTATGATGCATCCTTTGCGACTTGGAGTGATTTTCATTGGAGCTCGTACAATAAATTTTCAACAATTTAAGGCTTTAATACAATTTTTATCTATTTAAACGTACTATTAACAATATTTTCATCTAACATCAGACACTTAATTTTCAGACTAAGTGTGCATGTGAGGATTGCCATAACAGTGCAATTATTACAAAGTTTGAGTACAAATACCATAAGAAAATAACTGATGACTTCTGTGCTACTCAGAATAATAACAAGAAGCCTTAATGGGTTCTACTGCATTTATAGCTGGATCTACTGAGACAATGGTCCACTGAGGAGTTCGAGAAGAAGAGTGAACAGGGAAAGAAAGTTCGAGCATCTGAGAAGGGTGGCTCCTTGCACTGTGTGGGTTCAAGGAGCATGAGGACTGCGAGGAGACAACCTGCAATTCCTCAAAGCATTAAAATATATTTTTTTAGAACTATGTTCATGTCAATTTAGTTAACTGATTTTATTTTATTTGCAGGAAAAAAATATGGGAGGAATCTAACTCACAATGAGTTTTTCATGGAGACTCACATCCGAAAGAAAAAGGTCTCGACGGATCCAAGTAGATGGGTCAAGAACCCGGTGGAGACTACCTATGTATGTTTCATAACTACTATATATTAAAATTTATTTTTATAATATTATTAAGTTACTAATTTTCTTTCTTCTAAATAAAGAGTCGCTATAAGACTACCTTGGAGGAGTACCGTCAAAGTCTGCCAACAAATGATCAGGGTGATCTACCTTCTATTTTAGACGAAGAAGAGCAAATGCTTTGGTTGGATGTTGTCGGCGGTCCTAAAAAGAGGATAGTATACGACCTTCCAGATAGATCATTTTGGCACTACAAGGCTGAATTTCAAGATATAGGAGAATTCCGTGCAGGGCGAGGCACTTGATAGGTCGAATCTCTCAGCTATGAGAAGAATATTGCGTAGCTATCAGCAGAGCTTGAACAATCAAAGGCTAGAGAAGAAAACAGAGATCAACAATTTAATAGCTTTCAAGGTCAGCTGGCCAATCTTCTGGTTAGTGGGGCTTTTCCAATTCCTCGCTCTCGTGAGTCTTTCCCAGATGATACTTCTTCTCATCGTGATCCTTCGGATCGTGCCGATGATGAAGCTTCTAGTAGTGAAGATGATGCAGTACAAAATACTCCTTGAATGGTGTGTATTTCTAAACAAAGTCTTGAACTTGTGAATATTTTATTGGAATTATTTTGAATGATGTTTGTATTGTTGATATTTTTTTATTGAATGTTTGTATTCTTGTTAGTTAATTATTGTGGTTGGCGTTGTTAGAAAACCGTTCGCATACCGACCGAATTCGGCCGGAAATTTCATATTAAAAACCCAAAAATTCATAATTACTAACCGATTTCGGTCGGTAATTGCAATATGCAATCTATAGGTATTAGGAAATACCGATCGAAATCAGTTGAATTTTACCTTTTCTAACTTATTATATTTTAAAAATTCCGACCGAAATTAGTCGATATCTTAAATTTTTAAAAAATATATAAAACTAATTTGTCGATTGACATCGGCCGTTATTATAAGAAAAAGTTAATTTATAGAATACCGATCAACTCCGGTCGGTATATTTAATTTTTCAAGAAATTGTGTCAGATAAATTAGTCAACCCTTGGTTGAACAAACCGATCGATTTCGGTCGGAAATTACGACACATGGTGGTCGCTTTGTTTTACCGACTAGGCTTATTTCGATGGATTGAAGTTGGACGATTTTTCAATATTTTCGATTGAAATCGGTCGGTATTCGTGGACGGTTTTTCACAGTATCTAGTAGTGAAAGTAATTGATATCTTTCTATATTTGGTTTTCTCTTGTTTCCGAGAACCGTCCAAGGTAAATATCTGATACATGGGGTGAATCCTTAAATAAATACAAAAAAATAAAAATAAAGGAAAAGGTATAAATAAGAAAATGATGCATATAATAAGGATGTAAAATGCAAACAATTATAGTCCAGCGTGTGGTGCATTAGGCGACCAAGATCAAATAAATGCCATGTGGGATGCGGCGTTGCAAATTAAAATGCTAATAATATATATTCCATAACGAGAAAAAGAGATTTATCTTTGGAACAAACTATATGTTAAGTACTAGTTAGACTTTCTATTTACCTCGAAATACGAGTAACAATTAAATTTGTAATGTGGTTATAAGGATACGTAATCTGATTCAACATCAATTGATGAATGACTAGATAAATAAATGAATTAAATGATTAAGATGAATCAAACCAGTGTGGTTGCAAGCTATCGTCCTTGATTGGAACATGCTCGAGATCAAGCGTTAAGAACAAATAAGAATATAGTAAGTTATAAGCAAATAAAAGAGCAGTGTATTGTTATTTCGTAGTTCGTCCCCCTTTACAAATGAACATGATTCCTCTTTATATAGTAGAGGAATCCTAAATAAGGTATAACTCTAATTTCAGAAGTAAAATCCATGATTGGTATCAATAACCGTCAGTGGTTCTATCGATTCTGAGATTCACGCCACGATCCTCGACCAGTCACGGATATCTTGCTCTTTCCGTTACTAATCTATCCCCGATGTTACTCGAAGTCTATCTCCCCTGGCTTCGTTTGATACCAACCTCGATCTTGAAAGAGACTTCGATCTCGAGCTCGATGCCTTAGCTCTTCGATGCAACGTCCTTGTTTCGATCAAATAGTGAAATCGGGTATCCCCGATTTCTACCATATACAGATAGTCCCCTCGTTTTTTGGAGTGTAATGACAAGAAACGAATTGAATCTTCGAGCTTCTTTGCTTGTTCTTCCCGAAATACCAAATATTCCAATCTCCATTTTTCCTTGCTCAGGAAAACAAAATGGCCAAAACATCTAAAACTATTCCGCAAAAGGAAACCGCTCAGGTTCGGGCTAAGGAGCGCACCAAGTGTCAGTCTCAGAGGGAGACCTTTGAAGAAATCCATACTCGGGGCTTTGTTCTTTCGACCGAGATCGGTGGACCCCGAATGACCATTTGAACTAGAGTTCGAGTAGCTCTTAGGCTTAACACTCGAGTGAGGATTTGCTTGAACAAGAAGAAAGTAAGCCCTTAGGTTTTATAGATAGTCCCCGAGTGAGAGTTTGCTCGAAATCGGGTTAAGGTAGCCCTTGGGCTTTTATGATCGAGTGAGGATTTGCTCAAACTCAAAGTAAAGTTAGCCCTTAGGCTTTATAGATAGTCCCCGAGTGAGAGTTTGCTCGAACTCGGGTTAAGGTAGCCCTTGGGCTTTTGTGATCGAGTGAGGATTTGCTCGAACTCGATGTAAAGTTAGCCCTTAGGCTTTATATATAGTCCCAGAGTGAGAGTTTGCTCGAACTTGGGTTAAGAAAGCCCTTGGGCTTTTATGATCGAGTAAGGATTTGCTCGAACTCGAAGTAAAGTTAGCCCTTAGGCTTTATAGATAGTCTCCGAGTGAGAGTTTGCTCGAACTCTGTTAAGGTAGCCCTTGGGCTTTTATGATCGAGTGAGGATTTGCTCGAACTCGAAGTAAAGTTAGACCTTAGGCTTTATAGATAGTCCCCGAGTGAGAGTTTGCTCGAACTCGGGTAAGGTAGCCCTTGGGCTTTTATGATCCAGTGCGGATTTGCTCTAACTCGAAGTAAAGTTAGCCCTTAGGCTTTATAGATAGTCCCCGAGTGAGAGTTTGCTCGAACTCGGGTTAAGGTAGCCCTTGGGCTTTTATGATCGAGTGAGGATTTGCTCGAACTCGAAGTAAAGTTAGCCCTAGGCTTTATAGATAGTCCTCGAGTGAGAGTTTGCTCGAACTCGGGTTAACATAGCCCTTGGGCTTTTATGATCGAGTGAGGATTTGCTCGAACTCGAAGTAAAGTTAGCTCTTAGGCTTTATAGATAGTCCCCGAGTGAGAGTTTGCTCGAACTCGGGTTAAGGTAGCCCTTGGGCTTTTATGATTGAGTGAGAATTTTTTCGAACTCGAAGTAAAGTTAGCCGTTAGGCTTTATAGATAGTCCTAGAGTTAGAGTTTGCTCAAACTCGGGTTAAGATAGCCCTTGGGCTTCTATGATCGAGCGAGGATTTGCTCAAACTCGAAGTAAATTTAGCCCTTAGGCTTTACAGATAGTCCCCGAGTGAGAGTTTGCTCGAACTCGGGTTAAGGTAGCCCTTGGGCTTTTATGATCGAGTGAGGATTTGGTCGAACTTGAAGTAAAGTTAGACCTTAGGCTTTATAGATAGTCCCCGAGTGAGAGTTTGCTCAAACTCGGGTTAAGATAGCCCTTGGGATTTTGTAATTGTTACAGATATTGGACGTCTCCGATCTGCGTTAATTTGGCCATAGCCTCTTTAGTTCAGAACTTTCCCTTTGGGCTTATTTTCTGTTTCACTTCGAGCTTGCCCAAAGTGTTAGTCCTCGAGTGGGGTGGCCGTGGCCTGTAAGATCGAGGGTCGCCTTTAAGGTCTTATGGTCTCGGAATTTTAGTAGTTCGATTTCATTTGTTTTTCGGACGGCAGTCCCTAAGTGTGGGGTTAGTAGTTCGAATTTTCATCATGGTCGGCCCTTAAGCCTATTTACACAACAGATCAAGAGTATAAAATAGGGTATTTTTCTAAAGGCAGGGGATATCGGCAAGGGAAAATGCTTCTCTTAATAGATGATTATACATGCGCGCATGTTTGATGTTAGGGTCTAAGTAACCTATACGGGCATGGTTCATCTGACCGTTTGACCCTTACAACATTTTCCTATCGAGACCCCGCTATCACGAAGTGATTTCCTTGCAACAAAGTAGACATTCGAGGTAATGCCCCTCAGTACTCGAGGCTTATTGTAGGGAACCTCAGATACTGTTGAATTGCTCTAAGTTAGCACAAACAATGGTTGCCTCGTTAAAATCCTCGTCGGAAAAACCCAGTTGGGACAAAAACCGATCTAAGGGAAAAAGAGTGCAGCGTGTGCTTTAAGATCCAAAGTTCAGTGCCTATCCTTGTTGATAGCCTGCAAGTGTTAGTAAAAAAAATAGAAAGGATTGGAATGGGGTCTTACCTTTATTCGGATATTGGATATTTAACGTGATTTTCCTCGGCATCAAGACCCCGTGAATTTTGACCTTGATCATTTCTCCTCTCATTTCGTCGAAGCTT
This sequence comes from Nicotiana attenuata, assembly GCF_001879085.1. Lineage (NCBI taxonomy): Eukaryota > Viridiplantae > Streptophyta > Magnoliopsida > Solanales > Solanaceae > Nicotiana > Nicotiana attenuata. Next base: position 5,976,420 of record NC_031992.1, read on the forward strand.
TTCCCATGTCCGCTGCCTCTCCGGTCTTCGTTGTACGGTTGATATCGATCTCTATTCGACCTCGGCTCTCGATCGATATCTCTTTTGATCCTGTCCATGGGCCCTCTAGGATAAACGGACCTCGAAGGAGTCCCCAATTGATCATCCTAGACCCTACTCTTCGACTAATACCGATTATGTACGTCGGCCCAAGTGACAGCCGGGTACTCGATTAAACTTTGCTTCAATTGTTGTGAAGCTATGGAACTCCGAGTGTTGAGACCTTGAGTGAAAGCTTGAATGGCCCATTCATCGGTGACTGGAGGAAAATCCATTCTCTCCGTTTGGAACCGAGATACGAATTCTCTGAGCATCTCGTTATTTTTCTGCCTTACCTTGAAAATGTCCAACTTCCTTGTTGCAATTTTAATGGCTTTGGCGTGTGCCTTTACAAAAGAATCTTCAAGCATAGCAAATGAATCAATAGAATTAGGGGGTAAGCTATGATACCATTGTCGCGCCCCCCTTTTTCCCTCCGCGGAGAGGAGTCCGGGTTTCAACATTCATGGGGGTGTAATGACTCATTTCCTTTTGGGAATTAGGTATTGCATTTTTTGAAGAGTCACCACCTAATGAATTTTAAGGTGCGTTAGGGCACCTACAGGGTTTATCTACAACTACGTTTGATAACCAGAGATAGGGTAAGGGCTTGAAATTATCCTAAGGGGAAGGTTTTAGGCACCCCTCAGGATCCACTACTGTGGTTCCCGGCCAGACAGTTTTTGTGAATTTGTGCAATTAGCAAGTAGATAAGTAAGGCTCACATAGCAGGGGATTTAGGTTAAAATACACAAGCGTTTGAAAAACGATTAATAAAAGCAAGGTTTTGAAAAGAGTTATAATCTAAGCATGCTTATGAATGTAAAGGGGTCCTAGGTTTGTTTGTAATATGGATCACACCAATGCAATACCCGGTATGACACTCCTCAAAAGAGGGGATACACGTGGTATTAGCGCACCGGTCATCATATCCATATCTACCCTTTCCCGCCCCGTGAAGGTAATTAAAGCGAGGGTTAGTCTCGATTCTTATTGCATGCTGTTACCCGTCCCTTCCTATCAGTCCCGGAGGAATTTAGGACTCCTATTCCTATAAGATGGAGGTTCTAGGCAGACCCTCAGGTTCAAAGGCAAAAATACTAAAGCGACATACAAAACATATAAGACTGCATTTAGAGGGGGAAACATATAAGCAAGTAGAAGGCTCATGTATACCTCCGCAGATAATGCACATAGACAGCATGACTTATACGCAGTGAAGGTCTGAATTTAAAATCTTAAAGCAAGGTGTTAGAGCGATAACATCAGAACCAGATTTATAATATGACTCAGAAAAGAAGTCCGAATCAGGTTTTGCCTACTGATTTTAACAGTTGATAATTAAACAAAGGCAGTTTCAATTTTATTAAAGTTATTACCTAAGGCTTGTCTAGGCGCAAAGCGAGACGCGGCAGTTGTTCCAAGTCATTAAGACAATTTGGAGATTATTTTTATTTACCTAAAACATGCTGTACTAGTTGTAGAGACTGTTGCCAATTTTATTCAGAAACATCACAATGTGAAAATTATTACTTTACCACCTTTTCATGAATCAGTAATCAACTAGGCGTTTTACACGAAATGCAAATAGGATCGTAGGACATGATATCTAATATGCACATGCAAATGGCAGAGTCCGTAAGGCATGATTTCTAAGTGTACATAATAGCTGCAGTATTTTTGAAATAACAGCTTTTTATACCAGTGTTGTTATTGCCCTAAGAGGATTTCTAAGTGATAGACATAGAGCATGGACTAATGAATGAAGTGCTGAAGCAAGAAACAAAGGTCCTAAGAGCACAATTTCTAATGCATAATGAATCCTAAACATGGTTTCTATTGCACAATTAGGAATATAAACCTAATAACACGCTTTCTACCCTTTAACAATTATAGCATGCTTATTTTCCATCCCTTTTCACTAGCGACCCCAATATTTGTTTACAAATTATTACATACCATGTGATAGAATTACATAAGAACTGAAAAATAAGAAGTTACAACTATAGGAAGCCTGATTCTGACTTTCTCTCTGAGTTATGTAATAAACCACCTCAAATGCTAATATTGTTCCATAGCTTTCCCTCATACCTAGGTGTGTCAGAGTTCCCTAAGGACCTCAAGGGATCCCGGGCAGTGCTCACACCCAGATTGCATAACCAAGAGTAGGTGCAGTGTGGAAGGGCCAGCCCTTATGTGTCCAGGTTCAAAGGGAGCTCAAGGGTCCCAAAGCAAGGCTCACACAAGAGGGGCAGAACCTAATGATCTAAGAGTGCATGTGAGAGTGCTTGAAATAGTTTTAAAAACAACATGTTTGAAATAAGTTTGTAGAATAGCAGAAGAGTTTTGAAAGGGAGCAAGGGATAGGAGCAACAAAAGCACAGAACAAGTTCAGAGAGGAGTACATGCTTCTGCAGTTACAAACAGGGGAGTAGGGGTTGGGGACATAGAGGACCCAAAACAGAAACACATAATTAGTCATGAATCAAGGACATTAGAAGACATGCTAGTTGAGGGACATAAGCAGGAAGAAGTAAACATACTAATTACATTTGAACAAAAGAGGGCAGAATTTTAAGTATGCTGAGTAAAGCAGTAAACAAAAAGTGCAATTTAACATCATGAGACATTAAGTTAGTGCAGAAAGAGACAAGGATTGACAAATAAGGGAATACATAGAGTTGAGTTTCAGAATTTAAATTAAGAACATACCAGTTGAAGAAGCAAAGTGCAGAAAAAATAAAGCAACCAGTGTTCCACAGTCTAGCCTTGGCTTTCAACCGGCTAGACAAAGCAGTAGCACAAATAGTAGAGAAAGAAGAGAGAGTTTGAGTGTGTATGTGTGTGCTGAACTCAATTGTTCGTGTGTTTAGAGAAGAGAGGATAGGGTATTTATAGCTTTGAAAACGAGTAAAAAATAAGGTAACAAGTAAAACTTTAACACAAATATGGAAATAATCACAATCAGAATCCCATTAATACAAGTACTTCCCTTTAATCAAGGAATTACTACTTAACGGATACTAACAGGGATAATTAAGGAAAGAAAATCAATTTGAGGAAGATTGATTTTTGACCATATAAGGGATAGTAAGAATATAGAGTATACAATTGAGTCTAAGTACATAATATACTTAATTTGGGGAAAGGATTCGGCGGGGTGAAACATCATAGCTGTCACGACCCAGTTCGCCCTCCGTGAACTATCGTGACGGCACCTAGTCTCTATGACTAGGTAAGCCTAACAAATGCAAAAAATAAACTAAACTAGCGGAATAAATAATCAAAAGCCGAAAATAACTGAAGGAAACAATGTTTTAAATGCCGCTCGGCATATACACACAACTTCTCAAAATCTGATACACTATCCCAAAACCCGGAAACTCACGGATCCACAAGCTAAGAAAATACTACATAGCTCTAATCCACAGAATGTCTAACAAGAACAAAAAGTACAGAAGGGCAAAATACTAAATGCAGGAATAGAAAGAGACTCCTCGGTCTGCGGACACGGCAGATATACCTCGAAGTCTCGTAGAATCGCCTCGCCTCAAGAATGGTAAGCCTGAGTAGAGGTACCTTGATCTGCACATGAAAAACATGCGCAGAAAGGGGCATGAGTACACTACAGCGGTACTCAATCAACTTAATCAAATGAGTAAAATTAGGGGTTTATAAGAAAACCTTTGCAATCAATCGTAACTTGAGGAAATCAAGATCAATCAAGAAGGAATCATGATTCTGCAATTCATTATATAAATAGAAAAGAATGAATAGGCGTATCAGACATGCAGGGTCAAACATATTGACAAAAAGGAGCAAACTAGATGAACATAAACGTAGAGAGGTGACATGAATAGGCTAAGGACTACTCAAAGCATGGTAATCAACAAGGTCAAGCAGTCATGGCTCACACATAGAACCAAAATGAAGAAACCAGTCTAACACATAACAATAGGTAAAGGAGATCAGACCAACACACGGAAATAAGAAAAGGAAGTCTTTAAAAACTCACAGTAACAAGTGAGAAAAGTTTTAGGAAATTAGGGTTTTAACAAAAACGGTAAGAACTCAGACTCAGTCAAGACAAACAAAGGAAAGGGTTTAACCATGAAGAACTCAATCGAAACAGGCATACGTACAAAAAGATAGTTTCAGAACCCCAGATAAAACCAAAGATACTTAGGGTTTTAACACGATGAACCAGGTAGAAGAAAAACATAAACAAATCGTTTAAACATAGTAAAATCATAAAACAACACTGAAAATCAGAGAAGAGATCTTTTAAAAGAGGTTAAGAAAACCCTAATCGTTGAAGACGAAGAGTCGCTTTGAAAAATCGGAAAACCTTTAAGGAAAACACTTAAGAGGTTCATAACATACACAATCTAAGACAGATCTGAATGAAAATCGGAAAGCCTTTAAAGTTAGGGTTTCGGAGAACCCGGAAAAAATGAGAAAGACTTCGAAAAGTTACCGATCTAGCCGGAAAAGCCATGGATGGCCGGGAAAAGACCATAGATAGAAGTTGAGCAAAGACTGAACTAGATCTCTTTGAGATCTTTCCATGAAATCACGAAAACTGGCAACCAGGAGACATAGGAGACCGGTACACGTCTCAAACAGCCATGGAAGTCCATGGATTGAGTGATAATCGAAGGGGATTAGGGTTGGTTTGGGTGGCGGCGGTTAGGGTTTGAGTGAGGTTGCAGAGGGAATTGGAGAGGAAGGGGATTCAAGGGCGGCGGGTTGGTGGAAATGAACTAGGTTAAGGGGGTCGTTTGGGTTTATTTTAGGCAGGTGGAATGGTGGCCGTTGATCTGAATAATCAACGGCCCAAATTAAATGGGGTAGGTGGGGATCCGGGTTTGGGTAGGGTTTAAAAGGGTTAGGGTTGGGTTTAATTAGAAATTGGGTCGGGGAATCGGGGGTTTGATTTGGGCTAGATTTGAAATACAGAAGGAGCTGTTATTTAAATAGTCAGTTTTCCCTTTTAATTTATAAAAAATAGTAAATGGCTTATGAAAAATAAATTGAAAGTACTAAAGTGATTTATAACATATAATTAACAATTTAAAAATACAGGATCTAATTTTATGCATCTAAAACATAATTAAACTTTAAAATGGCTAATATTGCAATTATGTGCAATTTAGCTTTAAAAATACTGAATAAAATTGCCAAAATTTTTTTAAAAAATTACTTTAGCCATATTTGGCATAAATATAGAAATAAAATAGATGAATTATCAAAAATAATAATTTTGGAAATCATTATTGGGATTTTATGGATAAAAAGGGGGAAATAAATCAATTAAAAAACCTTTAAAAATATGAAAAAATAATAAAACCCTTGGACATGCTCATATATGCATAAATATGCTATTTTGAAGGTGTTTTTCATATTAAATATATATAGGAAAAAATTAGGTATCAACAACCATATTTAGGAACCCTTCGATAGAGTCTCCCCGAATTTCTTCAGCAGTACAGACTCGATTTCGTCATCTTCGAAGTCGTTTCTCTTTATAGAGCACCTGTAAGAAGTAACGTGCTCATTTGGGTTAGAGGTTTCGTTGTATTTAGGTATATCAGGCATACAGAACTTCATTGGGATGGGCTTCGGAGCCGCACTCGGAGGGAACGATTTTTGTACAAGCTTTTTGGTATCCATTCCTTTCAAGATTGGTGGTTCCCCGGTATTTGATCGACTCGGGAGTTGTAAGTTTCCACCTTTTCATTGGCCTCGATTTTATTTTATCCCGATTCTATTCTCTTAGTAAGCTCCTCGAGCATCCTCATTATAACAGGATCGGTTGTCGAAGTATTATTATCCGATCTGTCAGGCACTGGCTCGGTACGACGAGTAACCTCTTGTTCGACCCTATTTGGTGCTCCATGCTGATTTTGCAACTGGGCAATGACATTTTGTTTGGCTTGTAGCATTTCAAATAAACTTGGAGACTGACTCCTTCATCTCCTCTGCCCTGTCTACCTCGACCGCTAGTTCGACCGTCTCTGCGTACGCTTCCTTCGGGGTCTGCGCCTAAATCCACGTTCAAAGCAAGATGAGAACTGACAACAACAGGGTTGACGGGCGGTGCTCCTTAAAGGTCAGCCTGTGGCACCTCGACTCCTGGGGCAATAACATTCTCATTTTCTCCATGGAGTCCGAGGCCGTTGTCGCCGTGTGTAGATGCGTTTTGTGAGTTTGTCATGATTCAACCTGAAAATAAAATTCTTGACAAGAAACAAGTGTAAAATAGTGTGTTATACCAGAATTAGCACGGAACAATCACTATTATCCTTAGCCCCAGGGTGGGCTAAGGATAATAGTAACGTGCTCATTTCGGTCAGAGGTTCCGTTGTATTTAGGTATATCAGGCATACGGAACTTCTTTAGGATGAGCTTCGGAGCCGCACTCGGAGGGAATGATTTTTGTACGAAATTTTTAGAATCCATTCCTTTTAAGATTGGTGGTGCCCCGGTATTTGATCGACTCGGGAGTTGTAAGTTTCCACCTTCTTGTCATTGGCCTCGATTTTATTTTCTCCCGATTCTATTATCTTAGTAAAGTCCTTGAGCATCCTCATTATAACAGGATCGATTGTCGAAGTGTTATTACCCAATCTCTCAGGCACTGGCTCGGTACGGCGAGTAACCTCTTGTTCGACCCTATTTGGTGCCCCGTGCTGATTTTGCAACTAGGCAATGGCGTTTTGTTTGGCTTGTAGCATTTCAAATATTACTTGGAGACTGACTCCTTCGTCTCCTCTGCCCCGTGTACCTCGACTGTTTGTTCGACCTTCTCTGCGTACGCTTCCTTCGGGGTCTGCGCCTAAATCCACATTCAAAGCAACATGAGAACTGACATCAACCGGGTTGACGGGCGGTGCTCCTCCGAGGTCAGCCTGTGGCACCTCGACTCCTGGGACGATAACATTCTCATTTTCTCCATGGAGTTCGAGGCCGTTGTCGCCGTGTGTAGATGCGTTTTGTGAGTTTGTCATGATCTAACCTGAAAACAAAATTCTTGACAAGAAATAATTGTAAAATAGTGTGTTATGCCAAAATTAGCACTGAATAATCACTATTATCCTTAGCCCCAGGGTGGGCGCCAAAAACTATTTACCTCGAAATATGAGTAACAATTACACTTGTAATGTGGTTATAAGGATACGTGATCTGATTCAACGCCAATTGATGAATGACTAGATAAATAAATGAATTAAATGATTAAGATGAATCAAACCAGTGTAGTTGCAAGCTATCGTCCTTCATTGGACAGGTTCAAGATCAAGTGTTAAGAACGAATAAGAATAATGGTAAGTTATAAGCAAATAAAAGAGCAGTGTATTGTTATTTCGTAGTCCGTCCCCCTTTACAAATGAATAGGATTCCTCTTTATATAAAAGAGAAATCCTAAATAAGGTATAACTCTAATTTCGGAAGTAAAATCCATGATTGGTATCAATAACCATCAGCGTTCTGTCGGTTCCGAGATTCACGCCACGATCCTCGACCAATCACGGATATCTTGGTCTTTCCGTTACTAATCTATCCCCGATGTTACTCGAAGTCTATCTCCCCTGGCTTCTATTGATACCAACCTCGATCTCGAAAGAGACTTCGATCTCGAGCTCGATGCCTTAGCTCTTCGATGCAACGTCCTTGTTTCGATCTAATAATGATATCGGTAGCCCTGATTTCTACCGTATACAACTTCACCAATAGATCTCTTAATCTAGGATGAAGGAAATGATACATATTAATGTTAAATAGGTCCGATGAGGCTTTGCCATTATGGTGTAATTGATGCATATTATTTCGTAAAATATATTTTGGACGAAGTATAAGTTACAAAACACATAAGTTTCTTTTCTAGAAAATAAACTTTGATTTAGAATTACCAAATAAGAAAAAGAAACTAATTTCAAAGAAGAAAATATCTAATTCTTGAAATTTTGTTTTATGAATTTCTACAAGTAACCTTTTGGTAGTAACAAGGACAAAAAAAAGAAGAAGAAGAAGAAATACATATATGGGTTTGACCCCACGAGGGTGGGGCTTAGTTATGTTTGATCATATGATTAAATAATCTGTCACACTTTCTACTTCAAAAGCTATTTACTTTTCCTGGAGGTTGGTGGGAAGACCATAAAACATGCCCCTTCACAAATAAACTTTGAGATAAAAAAAAGAAGTGGGTTCGCAATTAAACTTTGAGATCTTTACTCAAATAATCGGTTGAATTTATTTTTTACTCTTTTTTATCAATATACATAAATTGTACATATATTATACACGAATTACACATATTATGTCTCCGCCAGCTCTTTTTAGTTAAGCAATTAGGTTGGCAGCTATTTAGCTTAAATTAAAATTAGGTTACTAAAAAGTGGTGAAACTAATTTGATTTTAATAATTAAGTTTTCAAATTAGCAAACGTTATATCCCACAAATATTGAATTTCTGGAAGTTAACTATCTAGTTTCATGAGTTATTTTTTTTTTTTTATTATTGTTTATTCTACGCATCTTGCCCAAAATTTGAAAGTTCAAGTTATACTTATCAAGAGTTATTTTAGCTCTTGATATTTTGTAGTTTTAGCTTATCTTTATGCTCACTGTTATCTAGTTGTGAGTTACTAAGTTTTTGCTATACAAACATTACAAAGAATAAGTTTCATGACATAATTTTTAATGAATATACATGCACAACTAATGACACTATGATCAAAACTTAATTGTTAATTATTGATGTAAAAAAGTTTACACAAATTGGATTTTAATATGACAATTTGGAAGTATCAAGTATAGGGAAAGTAGTTAGCCGTTAAATTTGAGTAAAAGGTGCTAAAGGAATGTGGGCAGTGAAAAGGATGGTAGATAGCTCCAAAGGGGACAATGCGTGGTGTCTTAATTGATTGATTTTGGTCTTTATCATGACTACATATGCCCTCTACATTTCCCCACTCTCTAACTTTATGTGAAAATAAATCTAAATACAATCATTAATTTCTTAAAGCAGATATCTTCATTATGAAAAAGACTGGTTATTTCCGCTTTATCTCTAATGGGGGCCTTAATAATTTATAGAACTAGCTAGATGAAGAATAATTCGCTTAAAACAAGTTTATGTTCACGTCCAATTATGCCTAATAAAAAATTTAAGTGATTGCGGCAAGTATAATTCGATTTTAGAGTCTATAGTAATCCCACAAAGAACTAATGTTCAGCTACAATTTTTTAATTTCATCACGAAGCACGTTTAGTCAACTTTTAAAGTATCAAGATCTCGGTTTTATTTTATTAAAATAAGCTAGTAAAGGCAATGACAGCTAACCTATGGAAATAGAGTTTTAATCAAGAATTAGCCTAAGGTTACGACTTTCCCAATTGTCATATTACTTCTTGATATGTTAGCTATAATATCGCTGGATTATTCTTCTATAGATCGTGAGCTCTTAACTTACTGCAATAACTCTCAATCAATTATGGTATTATACTAGATGTGTTCTCTTGAATTACTCTAGCTATTTCAACAACTTACGTCGATCACATCAAAGCTTCATTATTTCTGATCTTGCCTTTAAACCTAAGCATTGATCTCTCAAATACCTCTGTGATGATGTTCAATAACAACCTAAGCACGTATTCTTTCTTATGCCATACATGCCAAATAGGCACCATAAATCTAAGGATCTTCAATTAACTATCATAAATACGTAGCTGAACAAGTAGTAAAATAAATGGCTCAATTATAATAAAATGCAGTTAAAAATTCATCTAACAATTGATTCCTCCAAACCCTAGAGTAGCAAATTAGTTACGCATATTGACCGAAGTTCAGAGTCAACCTTCCACACAAGGCAATCTTTTGATGGGGGAAAGAGGTAGAGCACAACTGATTCTGTGGCACAAGATGCGCTGGTAAGGAAGGAATGAGTTCACAACATTCGAATAAGATACTTGAACGACTAAAGTTAAAAGGAGAAAGGAGATGACTCTAGTTGTTGAATACCCCGAGGTAGGTACTAGATCGACTTCTAGTTGTAGCAGATCTTACTTACATTAGTTCTAGGGCTTTGTCTTGATTCTATTTTTGAAAGATTTTTTCTTGCTCTGAGAATGCTTGGTTTAACTAGAATTATTTTGTTAGCTTTTAGAATCATCTCGGGTTCTTTGACATATGCCATGTGCTCCAAACTTGAACTCAACTTTGAATTTTCACCAACATCCACTTCTCACTCAAGAAACCGGTGAAACTCCTTTCCCTTTGCTGCATCTTTCACAATTCTACTCGTCCTTAGACCAGATTGGGCTGCATTGCCGTGCCATCATATTGTCGCCCCGATATCTATGATACTAAAATTCATAACCAATGAGAGAAATAGGAAGAAGAAATGAAAATTCATTACCAAATCCATCGGTCTTCTCTCCTTGCACATTCTTGGCCCCAAAGCTATTGTGTTCCTATAATAACCCGACCGGTCATTTTGAGCATTGACAATTCCATTGGGTGGTTTGTGGTCTTGAGTATCTTCATATGATGTATTATGATTTGCGTGCATGGTTGGTTTTTTATTTTCAAGAAGTTCGGGATTGCTTCGGAATAGTAGTTCTCAATTTGAATGCTTTAAGTTGGAAGAGTTGACTAAGGTTTGATTTTTGAGTAAACGACATCAGATTCATATTTTATGATTCCAATAGATTCATATGGTGATTTTAGACTTAAGTATTTATCCGGATTCGTATTTGGAGGTTCCTAGGATGATTTGGCCTTTTTTTATTTATCGAAAGTTGGTAAATTTAAAGGTTTAGAAATTTTATAAGTTTGACCATGAGTTGACTTTGTTGTTATTGGGTTTTGATTATTATTTTGGAGCCTGAAATAGGTTTGTTTTGTTATTTGGAATATATGTACAAAATTTCATTTCATTCCGAGTTGATTTGGTAGGATTAAGACACGTTCGATAAAGTTTGAAGGTTTGAAAGTTAAGAGAATGATCTTTATCTATTGGGTTTTTATGTTATTTTGAGATTTCGGATAAGTTTGGATAATATATTTGGACTTGTTGGTATGATCGGATAGGGTGATTCGGTATGATTTGGGGTGATTGCAGACCATGTTGGTAATGTTTGGAGTTAATGTGTTGCTAGTGTTCTATAGAGCTTTGCAGTCGCAGAGCTAGGCTCGCGATAAGGATTTTGGCCAGTTGGGCATTTGTGCTTATTGTTCGCGGTCCAGGTTGTGCGTTCACAATGTGTGTTTTGGAAGCTGAAGCTTTATGCTCCGCATTCGTATGGTCTGTTTTGCATTTGCGAACTGTTGGAAGGAAGACCTCTGGATTTGCGATTTTTGGTCGCATTTGCATAGAGTCGGATCAGCAGGAGGAGGGACTAGTTGGCTTTCGTTTTCGCTTTGTTTTGGGCTGTTGGCATTTCCGATCGCGAGGTGAGGCCACGATCGCGTAGGGCATTTTTGGTAAATGGCATGGCTTATGCTTCACGAATGCGGGGCGGGGCTCACTTCGCGAAGGGTACTGCTTGGCAGTGTGTTAAGTTGTCATTTTCGGGATTTTGAGCATATTTTATCATATTTTGTGTTCAAGAGCTCGGATTGAGGTAATGTTTGGGGTAATTTTCACCCACTTGGATTATGTAAGTATTTTTGACTCAGATTTGATTATTATTCATTGTTCTATTATTTATTTTTGCATTTGATTGGTGAATGTAAGAGAGAAAAATTAGGAGTTTTGATAAAGAAAAAAAATTCAAGTGAAAATGGAGATTTGAACCCCAATTTGAATTTGATTTTGGATGAAACCATTATATTTTGTCTTGTATTCAAATGGGTTTTCGGGATTTATGAGTTTTATCGGATTCTATGGTGCGGTCCTGGGTTGACTTTTTGATTGGCTTTGATTATTTGATTAAAGATTCGACCTTTGTCGTTTCGGTTTGTTTCCTATGGCATTATTGTCGCGCCCCCTTTTTCTCGCGAAATCGGGTTTACGACATTTGGAGGGACAACTCGTTCCTTTTGGGAACTGGATTTGCATTTGAAGAGTCGCCACCTAATGATTAAGGTGCATTAGGACACCAATAGAGGTTCAATTCTAAGTTCCATTTGAATAACCAGAGATAAGGTAAGGGCTTGAAATTATCCTAAGGGGAAGGTGTTAGGCACCCCTTAGGATCCACTAGTGTGGTTCCCGGCCAGACAGTTATTGTGAATTTAGCAAATAGACAGGTATGGGCTCATATATTAGGGGATTTAAACACATAAAAGAAAGAACATTTGAAAGAAGGGTTTTAAAAAAAGAAAGAGTTTGCAAATGAAAAGAAAGGGGGTCCTAGGTTTTTATTTAATATGGATCACCCCACACAATGTCCGGTAATCACTCCTCAATGAGGGGCTACACGTGACATTATCGCGTGGTCATCATATCCATATCTACCCTTCCTGCTCAGTTAAGGTATTAAAGCGTGGATTGGTCTCGATTACTTATTGCATGCTGTTACCCCTCCCATTCCTATAAGTCCCGGAGGCGCTTATGACTACTAATCCTAAAAGGGAGGGATATTAGGCTTATTTGAAGTTTCAAAGGTAAAAATTCTAAAGCGACATACAAAACATATAAAGACTGCACATTAAAAGGGAAACACATAAACACATAAGGCTCAAGTATACCTCCTCCAAACAAAACAATGAAATAGCACGACTTAAACAAATGAATAAGGTCTGATTCTAAAAATATACTTGAGGGAAGAGGAGATTGTTGTATTGCAGTAGGCCTGGCTTATTACATGACTCAGTTAGGAAACAGAATCGGGCCTACCTGCTGATTATAACAAATAACAGAGGCGAGTTCAGTTTTATGTATACTGCCTAAGGTTTGCCTAAGTGTTTAGGTGAGACCTTAGAAGCATGATATCTAACATTGACTGATTCCGAATAGACTGATTTTAAAATGGACTAGTTTCAGATTCTGCAGGTGATGGCATCTATTATTGCTGATTTAAACCTTATGAACATGATATCTAACATCGAGTGGGAATGAAGCGAGTCAGAATTATTTAAGAATCCCTATAGGCATGATTTCTATGCGTTACTGATTTTAGATCCTTATAGACATGATACCTAACATTGCATGTGAGTAGAAACGAACAGGATTTTACTCATGAACCCCTATAGGCATGATCTCTATATGTTACTGATTTTAACACGTTACTGAATTATAACCTCTTGGGCCCTAAAACATGATATCTAAACGGTGACAAATGTGAAGAATTTTAGATGATCCCTATAGGCAGGTTATCTAGATATGAAGTTGAACAAGAAGTCCTATAGGCATGGTTTCTAAATACAGTTTGCAGCATTAAAATACCCTATAGGCATGGTTTCTCAATGCAGTTGCAACAGTGAAATACCCTATAGGCATGGTTTCTAAATGTAGTTTGAATATGCAGAAATTCAAAATAGTCCTATAGGCATGGTTTCTACCCTTGACATGCATAAATACCTAACCCTTTTCACTAGCCAGCCCCAAACGTTTATTACAAATTATCACAAACCAGGAATATTAAATTACATTAAAATACATAAAAATACAACTAAAGGAGGCCCGATTCTTGGTTCCTCCCTGAGCTATGGAATAATTGCCTTAAGATGCCATTGTATCAAAGCCTTTCTCAAACTTGAGTGTGTTAGAGTTTCCTAAGAGCCTCAATAGGACCCCGGGCAGTGCTCACACCCAAATTACATCATCAGAATAGGGACAAGTGCAGTGTAGAAATGCCAGCCCTCACGTGTCCAAGTTCAGAGGGAGCTCATGGGTCCCAAGGCAAGGCTCACATGAGGGGGGCAGGACTTAAGTCTAAGAGAAAGTGGCAGTGCAGAAAATGAGTTTTAAAGAGCTGAGAGAACAAAGAAAAGGGAAAGGGTGATAGGAGACAACCATTAATACTTTAAAGAGTTGATAAATTCACACCAAAGGGGGTAGGGGATTGGGAATCCATTGCAAGGGCCTATATACTTAGGCATGAGTCAATTCTGGGCATGCACAGCAATAGGGGTGCTGTCATGCTTGTAAATCAACCAGAACACACAACATATAAGGGTAACATGGAGGTTATGATCCTAGGAGGACCAAGTTTGAGGCATGTTCAGCAATATTCGATGCTGTCATGCCCTAAACAAACCATAAGTATCAAACACATTGGGGTAGGGATTTAGGATTCATAACGCATTGATTCAGAACAGGAGAAAAGAAATTACAGCATGCTAAATAAGGTACTGAAATAGATACAAGCAGTAGGCAGACAAGAATGCAAGAACATTAAGTAACCATGTTGTTGTTGATGCTGAAAACTTAATTAGAACATACCAGTTCAAAGAAGCAAAATGTAGTAAAGAAAGGTAGCAGGACTTTGAAATATAGCTTTGGCTTTCAGCCAGCTAAACAGGCCACAATACAAGTAGTAAAGCAAGAGAGAGTTTTTTGAGTGTAAGTGTGAGTTCAGAATTAAAAGTGTTCGTGTGCTTGTGTTAATGTGAAAGTATGTATATATAGTAGTTCGAAACCATGTAAAATAAGGCAAGAATTACAATTGTATAGTAATTATGGAACCAAGTACTAATCAGAATCAAATCAATGCAAGTACTCCTTTAATTAAGGGGCAATCAACCAACGGTAATGGGCAGAAAATGTTTAAGGAAAGAAATCAAGTAGAGCATCATGTACAGAATAGATAATTAGGGGTAAGTACATAGGGGTTCAATTAAGGAAACAACTAATAAAGAATCAGTAAAATACTCGGTTAACCAAATAAGGTAAGAAAACACAATAAAGTTGCAGAATATGGAGACAACCAAAAATCAGCACATGGTAAATTAGGGAATCAAGGATTCGAAATTACTGATTTAAGGAGAGTAACATGGTTTCCCATGAATAAGCAAATAAACCAAGTTAAAATAGGAGATTCGAAAGTCTAAAGGGAAGTTCTCAAATCAAGCCAAGAAACAGGGAGCTCAGAGTCAATCAAAGGAGAGTCATGAGTCATGTTTTAGTATACAAATAGAGTGAGATATGAGTAACCAAACATAGCAAGCAAAGAGGCAAGTCTTGACCAGTCAAGACGAACACAAGCACATAGAGCTGATGTAAGTTAGGCATAAGGAACTCAGTAGAAACACATTCGAAGCGAGATAGTCACAGAACTCAAACAAGAACAGGCCAATCACAAAATCAAACGAAGAAACCTAGAAAAGTTAGGCTTTCAACATAGGCGAGTTAAAGAGATGATAGAAACCTAGAATCAGAAGAATCACACAAAGGGAACAAGAGACTTCGAAAAGAACTTCTGCACTTAAACGAACAGTCTCAGACCCAAAGCCATAAGATTTTCCACAATAGAAGGGTTTTAAAAAGAGGATAAATAGACAGATCGGACAAAAACTCAGGAAAACAAACATTCATTTAATAAACAGTTAAAAGAAATTAGGGGTTTCAACATGCAAACTCAGGCAGAAGGATAATACGAGAAAACACAGCAAAACATGTTAAAAATCAAAGAAAGGTTTCGAAATAACTTATCAGAACCTTAATTAGAAGGATAAGGAGTTTTGAAAGCGGAGTTTTAAAAGAAACTTCGAGAAAAATGCTTAAAGGTTCAGAGCAGACATAGATCTGAAACAAATCTAAGAGAAATCGAGAGAACCTTGAAGGTTAGGGTTTCAGAGGAACCTCAAGTGGTGAGAAAGGCTTTGAAAACCATTGATCTAAGCAGGAGAGTCAAGAGTCAGACTCGAATAGCCATGGCTAGCCGGAGAAAGGTCAGAGACGACCGGAGAACAACCGTAAACTGAAATCGACCAAGTTCTGGATCAAGTTCTTTCAAGATCTAGCCTTGAAACCATAATAATCGAACACGTAGAAGCCATGGGAGGTGGATACAGGCCTCCAATGACCTTGGAAGCCATGGATTTAGGAATTTTTTTTAAGGTTTGTAGTTGATGTCGGTGGCTAGGGTTGGAGAGGGTTTGAGAGAGGATTGAGAGAGAAGGGGATTCAGAGGCGGCGTGGTGTGTGAAATGGTTAGGGTTAGGGGGGTAGTTTGAGATTAAAAAGGAAAGGATGGTTGTTGGCCGTTGATCTGAATGATCAACGGCCTGGATTAAAACGGGCGAGTAGGCGGGTTATGAAGATGGGTTTGGGTTGGATTAAATTGGAATTGGGTCGGGGGGTTCAAATAGTTTCAATTGAGTTCAATTGGGGTGCAAAATCGGACTAAAATTGAAATAAAATGGGGCTAACATTTAAATAGCCACTTTTCCCTGTTTGATTTATAAAAAATAGTAAAATAATTTCTGGAAATAAATTAAAGGTACTAAAATGGTTAATAGCGCATAATTAACTATTTAAAAATACCAGAACCTAATTTTTATGAATATAAACGTAATTAATCCTAAAAAAGTCTAATATTATAAGTACATACAATTTAACTTTAAAAATACTAAATGACCTTGTAAAAAATATGCAAAAATTACATTAGCCACATTTTAGTATAAATATGAAAATCCAATAAATGAATCACCAAAAATGATAATTTTGGGAATAATTATTGGGTTTTTTATGGATAAAATAGGGTAATAAATTGATTTAAAAATCTTTAAAAATTAAGGAAAAATAGTAAAACATTTGGACATACTTATATATACATGCACATGCTATTTTGAAAGTATTTTGTATACTAAAAATATATAGGAAAAAATTGGGTATCAACAGCTGCCCCTCTTTATCCGGGAAGGATGAAAGAGTTTTCGGGTAAAGAAATGATGACCAATTTTGACTGAATGAAATGGTTCGAGGAGGCTTAGGTCGTGCCCTGGCTTCTGAGCTGCCTACACATCCCTGGTTATATAGGAATCAGGCCATATGTAGTTCAGGATCCGTCGGCAGAGTATGCCGATGGAGACTTTTCAAGAACGGACGCAATATCTACGGTCGGTGTGTGGCAGGTTCGGTTTGACATGGCTGTGGGAACTGGAGCGATATAGCTCTTGCCGAGACGGCCGTTGCTCGCCGGTTTACCTGCAAATAAGCAATACAAGCATATATTGTGCGTAAATTTAAACATGATGCAATTTCCCGCGGACCATGAGGATTGTGTCCGGACGGTTAGAATGACGTCCTTAGACCATGATGTCCTGGGCCATTAAGCGTATAATAAAGGATTCGCGGGCCATGAAATGATGCTCTCGGGCTATGAGGATGATGCCTCCGAACCATGATGCCTTTGAATAATGATATGCAAAAGATTAAAAGGGGTCGTCAGGCCATGGCATGGTGTTCTCGGGCTATGAAAATGGTGCCTCCGAACAGTGACGCCTTTGGATAACTCGGCAGTCTTTCAGCCCATGAGATGCAGTATTTGGCGATCTTTCAGCCCATGAGATGCAGTGGATGACGATCTTTCAGCCATCAAATGTAAATAAGGTGGCGATCTTTCAGCCATGCCAATGTAGAGGTGGCGATCTTTCAACCATGCAAATGTAAATAAGGTGGCGATCTTTCAGCCATGCAAGTGTAAATAAGGTGGCGATCTTTCAGCCATGCAAATATAGATGGGGGTAGAGCTCAACCTCTGAAGGCAGAATGGTAGCCTTATGCAATGCAAAAAATGCAGATGGAGATAGCGTTTAGTCTCGGAAGGCAGAATGGTAGCCTTATGCAATGCAAAAATGCAGATGGAGACAGCGTTTAGTCTCAGAAGGCAGAATGGTAGCCTTATGCAATGCAAAAATGCAGATGGAGACAGCATTTAGTCTCGGAAGGCAGAATGGTAGCCTTATGCAAGAAATAAAAGGACAAATGTTGATAGAGCTTTCTTAGCTGATAGCAGATTGCGGTATCGTGACTGCTGGGGACATCGTGACACACGGAATATCCCTGGCGTGCGTGGATAGCAAATGTTGGTAAGTGCGATAGTTCTGAGAATTGTATTTCTGAACAATGTTTGTCTTGTGAGTGTATAGCAAGCCTGAAGCTTTCGTAATCCCAGTGCCTGCATCCAAAGAAAAATCCTGAGTTTTGTAGAGGGGGAAGGTTAGTTCGCATCCCCGCTGGCTCTGCTTGACCTGTTCGGATTTGATCTGGTGATACGGTATGTATCATTGGGGGTAGCGTTGCTAAACAAGGCGATTTCGATAATAAACATGCATGAATTTGTAAAAATATGACATAAGTATACAATTAAGAAATAACTTTTAGATGAACCAACGACTGTGAAGTGGCTCAGGACATTGCGACCTCTCTTGCTACGGAATTTTGAGGGTCCTCCTCAAAATTCTGCCCCAGTTTAATGGGTTGATGCTTCTGACGGTTGCTTGTGATGATTGGCTGAAATTACTTCAGAATTTTGAGGGTCCTCTTCAAAATTCTGCCCCAGTTTCCTATTGCGGGGGGAAATGAAAATTTTATTGAATTGTGACCGAACCCATAGGGCTGCCTACGTATCCCCTGTTAAACGGGAATCAGGTCAGATGTAGTTCAATACATCATATAGGAAAGCATATAAATTACACGTAGTAACGTTTGACTGCATCTGAGTTGATTGGCTTCGGCCAGAGTTCTCCGTCCATTTCTGCGAGTATGAGGGCTCCTCCTGTCAGAACCCGGTGAACCATGTACGGACCTTGCCAGTTGGGAGAGAACTTCCCTTTGGCTTCATCTTGATGCGGAAAAATTTTCTTTAACACCAGCTGTCCCGGTGTGAACTGTCTTGGCTTGACCCTTTTGTTGAAGGCTCTGGACATTGTGCTCTGATAAAATTGACCATGACACACTGCGTTCATTCTTTTCCCATCTATAAGAGCTAGCTGCTCATAACGACTTTTTACCCATTCTGCGTCGTCGAGCTTGGCCTCCTGTATGATCCTTAAGGAAGGAATTTCCACTTCGGCGGGAATGACGGCTTCTGTACCATAAACCAGCATATAAGGTGTTGCCTCGATCGATGTGCGACCGTGGTGCGATACCCCAATAGGGAAAATGATAACTTCTCGTGCCACTGTTTATGCTTTTCTATCATTTTCCTCAATATCTTCTTGATATTCTTGTTGGCGGCTTCTACGGCTCCATTCATCTCAGGCCTGTCGGCTGTAGAATTCTTGTGTCTGATCTTGAAGGTTTCACACATGGCTCTCATCAAGTCGCTGTTGAGATTGGAACCATTTTCAGTAATGATTGACTCTGGAATCCCGAATCGATAGATGATGCGGTCGCGGACAAAGTCTGCCACGACTTTCTTAGTTACTGCTCTGTATGATGTTACTTCGACCCATTTGGTGAAGTAGTCAATTTCCACTAGGATGAACCTGTGTCTGTTGGAAGCGACAGGCTCAATTGGTCCAATACAGGCGGCGAACGACACGGTGAGCTTGTTGTGTTAAGCTCGCTCGGAGGTACCTTTATCATGTCTGCATGTATCTGACAGCGATGGCATTTTCGGACATACTGGATGCAGTCTGTTTCCATGGTCATCCAAAAGTAACCAGCCCGGAGTATCTTCTTTGCTAAGACAAAACCGTTTATATGTTGACCACAAGTCCCAGCATGGATTTCTTCTAGTAGCTTGGATGCTTCTTTTGCGTCAACACACCTTAATAATCCCAAATCCAGAGTCCTCCTATACAGGATTCCTCCGCTGTGAAAGAAATTGTTGGACAACCTCCGAAGTGTGCGTTTTTGAGTAGGATTTGCAAGTTCTGGGTATTCTCCTTTTGCCAAGTATTTCTTGATATCGTGGAACCAAGGCTTTCCGTCTGCTTCTTCTTCGACGTGGGCACAGTAAGCTGGTTGATTATGAATTTTCACCGGTATGGGGTCAATGAAGTTCTTATCGGGATGCTGTATCATGGATGACAGGGTAGCCAATGCATCGGCGAATTCATTCTGGATTCTGGGAACATGTCGGAATTCTGTCTTTGTGAACCTCTTTCTCAACTCCTGTACATGATGCAGATAGGGGAGTATCTTGGGGTTCTTGGTCGCCCATTCTTCTCGTACCTGATGTATAAGCAAGTCTGAATCTCCAATTACTAGCAACTCTTGTACGTTCATGTCAATGGCCATCTTGAGCCCTAGGATGCAGGCTTCATATTCGGCCATGTTGTTGGTGCACGGGAACCTGAGCTTGGCGGACACCGGATAGTGCTGACCGGTTTCTGATACTAGGATTGCTCCTATGCCAATTCCTTTGAAATTTGCTGCTCCATCGAAAAAAATTCTCCAACCATCATAGGATTCTGCAATGTCTTCTCCTATGAATGATACCTCTTCGTCAGGAAAATACGTTTTCAGGGGTTCGTAGTCTCCATCCACGGGATTCTCGGCAAGGTGATCGGCTAGTGCCTGTCCCTTGATTGCTTTCTAAGTCACGTAGACAATGTCGAACTCACTCAACAGGATCTGCCACTTGGCTAGCTTGCCAGTGGGCATGGCCTTCTGAAAGATGTACTTTAGAGGATCCATCCTTGATATGAGGTATGTAGTATAGTCACAGAAGTAATGCCTTAGTTTCTGGGCCACCCAAGTCAGAGCACAACAGGTGCCTCCAAAAGAGAATATCGGGCCTCGTACGGGGTGAACTTCTTACTGAGGTAATAAATGGCCTGCTCTTTCCTCCCCGTTTCATCATGCTGCCCCAGAACGCAACCGAAAGCTCCATCCAATACTGCGAGGTAGAGTAATAGTGGTCTACCTGGCTCGGGCGGGACCAAGACAGGTGGTGTTGACAGGTATTCCTTGATTCTGTCGAAGGCTTTTGGCAGTCATCGGTCCACTTGGTGGCGGCGTCCTTCTTCAACATCTTAAAGATTGGCTCACAGATAACTGTAGATTGTGCTATGAACCGGCTGATGGAGTTAAGTCTTCCCAAGAAACTCATTACATCCTTCTTGTTCTTTGGCGGTGGCAACTCTTGAATAGGTTTGACCTTTGATGGATCCAGCTCTATTCCTCGGCGACTCACAATAAACCTAAGTAATTTTCCAGCAGGAACCCCAAATGCACACTTCGCGGGATTCAGTTTCAGGTTATACCTTCGCAGTCTATTGAAGAACTTCCTCAAATCTTCCATGTGACCAGTGGCCTTCTTGGACTTGATGATAACATCATCTACGTACACCTCTATCTCTTTGTGTATCATATCATGGAAAATGGTAGTCATGGCCCTCATGTAGGTGGCCCCTACATTCTTTAACCCAAACAGCATCATCTTGTAACAGTACATTCCCCACGGTGTAATGAAAGCCATTTTCTCAGCATCTTCTTCATCCATCCAGATCTGATGATAACCAGCGAAACAATCTACAAATGATTGCAACTCGTGCTTGGCGCAATTGTCACTCAGGATGTGTATGTTTGGTAAAGGGAAGTCATCTTTCGGACTGGCCCGATTGAGATCCCGGTAGTCGACACAGACTCTGACCTTCCCGTCCTTCTTTGGTACTGGCACAATGTTGGCTAACCATGTCGGGTATTCTACTACCCTGAGAACCTTGGCTTTGACCTGCTTGGTGACTTCTTCCTTAATTTTCAAACTCATATCAAGCTTGAACTTTCTGAGCTTTTGCTTTACCGGCGGACATGTTGGATCGGTTGGTAGTTTGTGAGCCACAATAGATGTACTCAGACCAGTCATGTCATCATACGACCAGGCGAATATGTCCTCATATTCCTTTAGAAATTCTGTGTATTCCTTCTTTTCTGATGGCGATAAGTGGACGCTGATTCGTGTTTCTTTGACGTTTTCTGCATCTCCCAGGTTAACAATCTCAGTCTCGTCCAGGTTGGACTTCAGTCTGTTTTCAAAATTCTCAACTTCTTTAACAATCTCCTCCGGTATGTCATCTTCCTTTGAATCTATGTCCGTTTGTTGCGGTGTCTCATTGCATGTCACAGTCATTGGTTCATCAAGATAAGTGATAGTAATGCTGTATAAGTAAAGTAATGAGAGAAAATAATAAGAGTGTTGATTTATAAGAAAAATCGAAATGCTTTGATAAATTCCATAACTATTTTGAACATTGAAAATCTTATTGCGGAAATCAAAAATGCGAAAGGAAAAATTAACTAGTAAAAATAAAAGATAGTGCATGATGCTCGTTCAGCCTTAATACCCCGAGGTTTGCCGGGCTCTAGTGGTTCTGATGGTCCAGTTGTTGAGGTATGCTCCTCTACTTACGGCTTGTATGGAAGGACCTTCCTCCCCCTCCTCCTCGAACACAACACAGCAATCCATGTCATCGTCTTCTAAGAACAAGTTCTTCACTGCAGCAAGTGCCTCCTCCTCGTCTGTCCCATAAATAATGTCGGCCTGTTGGAAAGTCTTCTCCAAAGGTGGTATTGGTTGTTCCAGTGGGTAGTAGGGACCGCGCCATGGTGGCGACCAGTTGTTGAATTCTTCCTAGGTATACTCATATCCCAGACCGAAAGTGGTGCCATGTTTCTTGAGTTTTATAGGCTTAGTGATTCCTTGGATGTTCTTGCCAAGCCCCTTGCCAGGTTCGTAACCACTCCAGTTCAATATACTCTAGATCTTGTTGTCCCACCATTTATCTTTGTCAACAGCATTGACTCGCTCGATGTGGTGATAGGTCTCCCCACCTAACTTTCTTCTGCCTCCGATTGCCGGAATGGTCTGGCGACTATATATAGGATTGCTACCGTCGCCGTGAATGATCACCTCCTGGTGATTCCACTCAAACTTTACCGCCTGATGTAGTGTTGACGCTACGGCCCCAGCAGCATGAATCCATGGTCGTCCCAACAACAGATTGTAAGATGCCAGCACGTCTATCACTTGAAAATCAACATCGAACCAAGTAGGCCCCATTTGCAAACACAGACTAATCTCCCCAATGGTGGACCTTTGGGAGCCGTCGAAAGCTTTCACATTGATGGCTCCGTCCTTTATCTCGTGCAGTCCCTTACCCAACGTCCTGAGTGTTACCAACGGACAAATATTGAGGCCGGACCCTCCATCAATCAGGATTCTGGTGATAAAATAGTTTTTGCATTGCACGATGATGTGCAATGCCTTGTTGTGACCCAACCCTTCAAGTGGCAGCCCATCTTCATGAAAAGTGATCTTGTGACTTTCCAATACCTGTCCTACCATGTTAGCCATTTCTCCGCCGGTGATGTTGCTTGGCACATATGCTTCACTCAGCACCCTCAACAGGGCATTCTTGTGTGCCTCAGAATTTTGTAGCAAAGCAAGGATGGAAATTTGTGCCGGTGTTTTGTTCAGCTGGTCGATGACCGAGTATTCCTTGGCATGTATCTTTCTCCAGAGATCATCCGGCTCGGTCTCGATGATGGGCCGCCGGTTAGAGGCCTGCTTGCTCGACTCAACAAGATGTTCCGGGGTATAAACTCTACCAGTTCTCATCATACCCTGTGCCGCAATAGCTTCTCCGAACCTAACCCTGCCTTTCCTTCTTGCTTCGGCTGTATAGTCCCATGGGATAGCCTTTGTATGGAATGGCTTCATAGTCGACATCGCCACTGGGATCGGCGTGGCTATCTTTACTCCGAACGGAGCATGTACCTTGGGCGGTAAAATTGCAACTTCGAATGGTGTAGGTGCATTCGCTGGAAACACGAATTCGACCTCAATTGGCACTGGTGTCTTTGCAGAGGGCGTTGCTCCAAAATCAAGTGGCACGGACATATTTACCTCGGCGTCCCCAGAGGGCTAAATCTGGACCACGATCGGATTAAGAGTGACTATTGGTTTCTTTGGGTCGTCACCTTCTGTGATCAAACCGATCGATCCCTCGGGATCCTAATCATCCTCTATTTTGATCATGTGAACGCCTCCACCCTTGTGGTTCGGCAGAGGATTATTGCGGACATTTGGAGCAGGTTCCTTTGCCACAATAATCTTGTTATCAATTAAAGTCTGGATCTTGTCTTTCAGAGAACGGCATTCGTCAATGGTGCGCCTTTCATACCGGAATGGTAGGCACAGGATTTGTTTGGATTAACCCACTGAGAAGGGTTCTCAAGAGTTGCAGCAGGGATAGGGGTGACATAACCAGCAGCTTTGAGTCTTTCATACAACTGGTCAATAGGTTCAGCAATAGATGTATATTATTTCGGAGGCCTTCGGTCAAAGTTTGGTCGAGGTCTAGGGAAGTTTTGGCATGTAGGAGGGGATTGATAGTGGGAGGTTGGGCATTGTAGGCTTGGTAAACGTTTGCGGGTTGGGGATATCTGGGTGAAGTAGGTTGATATGTGGGAGGTGATTGATAAGTGGGTGGTGGAGTTTGGTAAGAGGGTGAGGGTGCTTGGTAGTTTGGAGTAGGCTGATATATGAGTGGAGGCATTGGGTAGGTTTGGTATTTGACGGGAGATTTTGTTCTCTGTGCCACCATTACGGCTCCTACGTCCCTTTTCTTGGACAGACCTCCTGACTATAAGGCCTTATTTGTAGCTTTCAAGGCCTCGAAGTTCGTAGCCATACCGCTTTTGATGCCCTCTTCGATTCTTTCTCCCAGCTTGATAATGTCAGAAAACTTGTGGCCCTCGATCATCATCAGCCTTTCATAATACTGTGGGTCTTGAGCCCGGACAAAGAATTTGTTCATTTGTTCTTCCTCTAAGGCAGGTCTAACCTTAGCAGCTTCGGACCTCCAGCGAGTAGCATACTCGCGAAATGTTTCTGTGGGCTTCTTCTTTAGATTTTGAATGTAGAACACATCCAGCGCATTCTCCGTGTTGAACCTGAACCTGTCCAAAAAGTCGGACGTCATGCTTACCCAGTTCGACCACTTCTTTGGATCTTGGCTAATGTACCAGGACAAAGCATCTCCTTTCAAGCTCCTCATGAAAAGCTTCATGTGGATTTTCTCGTCTTTTCCTACTCCAACCAGCTTGTCACAGTACGTTCTCAGATGGACCCATGGATCCCCTGTACCATCAAACATCTCGAACTTAGGAGGTTTGTACCCCTCGGGCAGTTCGACATCGGGCTGTATGCAAAGATCTTCGTAGTTCAGCCCTTCAATTCCTTTACTTCCTTCAACGCCTTGAATCCGGCTAGTTAATTTCTTAAGTTCTGCGGCCAGGTTTCTGATGAGCAAGTCTTTATCATCAGACTCAGGTGTGCTTGAGATGGGTTGGATGAAGTGTGGCATAGTCTCCACGTAGATGGGGCTATTATGGTGGGTGTGGCAGTGGTCATTTATGGAGTTATAGAGTTCTGGGATGAGCAGCGGGGTGTTATTTGAGGTATGACAGGTGTTGCAGTGGTGGTGAGGAGCAGGATGGTTCTGTTGCTTTGGGATGTTCTGTGGAGGTGTAGGGTTCTGAGCATTTGGAAAATTGATATCTGGAGTAGTGAGGGCAAATGACAGATTTGCCAGATTCCGAACCTGATCAAGTTCTTCTTGGAATTTCAGCAGCTTTTGTTCGAGTTGGGATTG
>NC_031992.1:6005078-6008929 GCF_001879085.1 Nicotiana attenuata
GATTGGGTAAGGGCTTGAAATTATCCCAAGGGGAAGGTGTTAGGCACCCCTCAGGATCCACTAGTGTGGTTCCCGGCCAGACAGTTATTGTGAATTTGGTGCAATTAACATGTAAGCAGATAAGGCTCAAACAAGAGGGGATTTCAATACACAAATTCTTGAAAGTAAACAAAGTATGCAAGAGCAATTATTAAAAGGCTGATTTTTTTGAAAAGAAGTCATAATATTTTAAAGACAAAGAAAGAAAGGGGAAGGGGGTCCTAGGTTTATTCACAATATGGATCACATCAATGCAATACCCGGTAATCACTCCTCAAAGAGGGGCTACACGTGGTATTAACGCACCGCTCATCATATCCATATCTACCCTTCCCACCCCGTTAAGGTATTAAAGCGCGGATTGGTCTCGATTACTTATTGCATGCTGTTACCCGTCCCATTCCTATCAGTCCCGGAGGCGCTTAGGACTCCTTATCCTAAAGGGAGGGATATTAGGCGTATTTGAAGTTTCAAAGGTAAAAATTCTAAGGCGGCATACAAAACATATAAAGACTGCACATTAAAGGGGAAACACATAACACATAAGGCTCAAGTATACCTCCTCCAAACAAAACAATGCAATAGCACGACTTAAACAAATGAATAAGGTCTGATTCTAAAAAAAAAATACTTGAGGGAAGAGGAGATTGTTGTATTGCAGCAGGCCTGGCTTATTACACGACTCAGTTAGGAAACAGAATCGGGCCTACCTGCTGATTGTAACAAATATTATAGAGGCGAGTTCAGTTTTATTTATACTGCCTAAGGTTTGCCTAAGTGTTTAGACGGGGTCCTATAGGCATGATATCTACTTAGTTCAAAAGGTGATGAGACAGTAGAACTCAAAACGAATTGTTTGACATCCCATAGGCAAGCTTGCTAAACCTTGTTAAGCAAGGGGATTAGATTATTGAAAAGAGGTTCAGAATGGACATAATTAAATTAGACTGGTTACAGATTCTGCAGGTGATAGTGTCTACTGTTACCGATTTTAATCCCTAGGAGCATGATATCTAACATTGACTGTGAATGAAGCGAATCAGATTTATATAAGAGTCCCTATAGGCATGATTTCTATGCGTTACTGATTTTAGATCCTAACGTTGCATGTGAGTAGAAACGAACAGGATTATCCTTATGGACCCCTATAGGCATGATTTCTATATGTTACTGATTTCAGTATGCTACTGGGTTATAATCAATTGGGCCCTAAAACATGATATCTACGGTGACAAATATGCAGAATTTTAGATGATCCCTATAGGCAGGTTATCTAGATATGAAGTTGAAACAGAAGTCCTATAGACATGGTTTCTAAATGTAGTTTGCAGCATTAAAATACCCTATAGGCATGGTTTCTAATGTAGTTTGAATATGCAGAAATTCAAAATAGTCCAATAGGCATGGTTTCTACCCTTGACATGCATAAATACCCCAACCTTTTTCACTAGCCAGCCCCAAACGTTTATTACAAATTATTACAAACCAGGAATATTAAATTACATCAAAATACATAAAAATACAACTAGGAGAGGCCCGATTCTTGGTTCCTCCCTGAGCTATGGAATAACTACCTTAAGATGCCATTGCTTCAAAGCCTTTCTCAAATTTGAGTGTGTCGGAGTTCCCTAAGAGCCTCAATAGGACCCCGGGCAGTGCTCACACCCAAATTACATCACCAGAATAGGGACAAGTGCAGTGTGGAAATGCCAGCCCTCATGTGTCCAAGTTCAGAGGGAGCTCATGGGTCCCAAGGCAAGGCTCACATGAGGGGGGCAGGACTTAAGTCTAAGAGAGAGTGGAAGTGCAGAAACTGAGTTTTAAAAAGCTGAGGGAACAAAGAAAAGGGAAAGGGTGATGGGAGACAGCCATTAATACTTTAAAGAGTTGATAATTTCACACCAAAGGGGCAGGGGATTGGGAATCCATTGCAAGGGCCTATATACTTAGGCATGAGTCAATTTTGGGCATTCATAACAATAGGGGTGCTGTCATGCTTGTAAATCAACCAGAACATGTATCATATAAGGGTGACATGGAGGTTATGATCCTAGGAGTACCAAGTTTGAGTCATGTTCAGAAATATTCGATGTTGTCATGCCCCAAACAAACCATAAGTATCAAACACATTGGGGTAGGGATTTAGGATTCATAATGCATTGATTCAGAACAGGAGAAAAGAAATTATAGCATGCTAAATAAAGGTACTGAAATAGATACAGGCAGTAGGCAGACAAGAATGCAAGAACATTAAGTAACCATGTTGTTGTTGATGCTGAAAACTTAATTAGAACATACCAGTTCAAAGAAGCAAAATGTAGTAAAGAAAGGTAGCAGGACTTTGAGATATAGCTTTGGCTTTCAACCAACTAAACAGGCCACAGTACAAGTAGTAAAGCAAGAGAGAGTGTTTTGAGTGTAAGTGTGAGTTCAGAATTAAAAGTGTTCGTGTGTTTGTGTTAATGAGAGAGTATGTATATATAGTAGTTTGAAACCATGTAAAATAAGGCAGGAATTACAATTGTGTAGTAATTATGGAACCAAGTACTAATCAGAATCAAATCAACGCAAGTACTCCTTTAATTAAGGGGCAATCAACCAACGGTAATGGGCAGAAAATGTTTAAGGAAAGAAATCAAGTAGAGCATCATGTACAGAATAGACAATTAGGGGTAAGTACATAGGGGTTCAATTAAGGAAACAACTAATGAAGAATCAGTAAAATACTTGGTTAACCGAATAAGGTAAGAAAACACAATAAAGTTGCAAAATATGGAGACAATTGAAAATCAGTACATGGTAAATCAGGGAATCAAGGATTCGAAATTACTGATTTAAGGAGAGTAACATGGGTTCCCATGAATAAGCAAATAAACCAAGTTAAAATAAGAGAATCGAAAGTCTAAAGAGAAGTTTTCAAATCAAGCCAAGAAACAGGGAGCTCAGAGTCAATCAAAGAGAGAGTTATGAGTCATGTTTTAGCATATAAATAGAGTGAGATATGAGTAACCAAACATAGCAGGCAAAGAGGCAAGTCTTGACCAGTCAAGACGAATACAAGCACATAGAGCTAATTTAAGTTAGGCATAAGGAACTCAGTAGAAACTCAAAAAAGAACAGGCCAGTCACAAAATCAAACGAAGAAACTTAGAAAAATTAGGGCTTTCAACATAGGCGAGTTAAAGAGAAGATAGAAACCAAGAATCAGAAGAATCGCACAAAGGGAACAAGAGATTTCGAAAAGAACTTCTGCACTTAAACGAACAGTCTCAGACCCAAAACCATAAGATTTTCCACAATAGAAGGGTTTTAAAAAGAGGATAAATAGACAGTGTTTACCGTGAAAATAGTAACAACAATTAAATTTGTAAAATGGGATTCTAAAAATATGTGATCTATTCCCGAGCTAGCTTGAAAGGGTGATTAGTGCTGAATGTGGAGTAAAAACAGTAAAGATCGAGCCAGCCAAAAACGATAATCGAACCAGTAAGGGACGTTCCCGGGCTTAGGACAAGCCAGTAGATACCTCAGGGCCAGGCCTCGAGCCTACCTCGGACCTATCGAAGATAACCTTATCGAGGGTAATCGGGAAGGGGATAACAGATAAGTATATAATACAAGGCTTTATACCGTCAATCTTGAGCTAAATGACAAAGAACAAATGAAGAACAATAAAATGTTAGGGCGACCTCGGGGTCGAAGAACACTTGATAATTTAGAAGAAAGAGAGAGAGAGAGAGAGAGAGAGAGAGAGAGAGAGAGAGAGAGAGAGAGAGAGAGAGTAGTAGTAGTAGTAGTAGTAGTAGTAGTAG
>NC_031992.1:6008948-6048384 GCF_001879085.1 Nicotiana attenuata
AGTCTTGACCAGTCAAGACGAACACAAGCACATAGAGCTAATGTAAGTTAGGCATAAGGAACTTAGTAGAAACACATTCGAAGTTAGATAATAACAGAAACTCAAACAAGAGCAGGCCAGTCACAAAATCAAACAAAGAAACCTAGAAGAATTAGGGCTTTCAACATAGGCGAGGTTAAAGAGAAGACAGAAACCCAGAATCGGAAGAATTGCACAAAGCGAACAAGAGATTTCAAAAAGAACTTCTACACTTAAACAAACAGTCTCAAACCCAAAACCATAAGATTTTCAACAATAGAAGGGTTTTAAAAAGAGGATAAACAAATAGATCGGACAAAAACTCAGGCAAACAATCATTCGCTTAATAAACAGTCAAAAGAAATTAGGGGTTTAACATGCAAACTCAGGCAGAAGGATAATACGAGCAAACACAGCAAAACATATCAAAAATCAAAGAAAGGTTTCGAAATAACTTAATAGAAACCCTAATCGAAAAGATAAGGAGTTTTGAAAGCGGAACTTTAAAAGAAACTTCGAGAAAAATGCTCAAAAGTTCAGAGCAGACATAGGTCTGAAACAAATCTAAGAGGAGTTGAGAGAACCTTGAAGGTTAGGGTTTCAGAGGAACCCCAAGTGGTGAGAAAGGCTTTGAAAACCATCGATCTAAGCAGGAGAGTCAAGAGTCAGACTCGAATAGCCATGGCTGGCCGGAGAAAGGTCAGAGACGACCGGAGAACAGCCGTAAACCGGAATCGACCAAGGTCTAGACCAAGCTCTTTCAAGATCTAGCCTTGAAACCATAATAATCGAACATGTATAAGCCATGGGAGGTGGATACAGGCCTCCAATGACCTTGGAAGCCATGGATTTGGGAGGTTTCAGGGTTGGAGTTTGATGGCGGCGGCTAGGGTTTGATGGAGTCTTAGAGAGAATTGAGGGAGAAGGGAATTCAAGGGCGGCTGAAATGAGAGAATGGGTAGGGTTTGGGGGTAGTTGGATTAAAAAAGGAAAGGAATTATGAGGACCGTTGATCTTTTAGATCAACGGCGGGGATTTAGTGGGTCTTTGGGTCGGGTAGGCGGATTTAGGATTTGGGTCGGGTATTTCAATTCGAAATTGGGCTGGGATTGGGGTTTGAATTGGTTATAATTGAAATACAAATGGGGCTACCATTTAAATAGCCATTTTTCCCAGTTTGATTTTTAAAAATAGTAAAATAATTTCTAGAAATAAATTAAGGGTACAAAAATGATTAATAGCACATAATTAACTATTTAAAAATACCAGACCTAATTTTTATGAATATAAACATAATTAATCCTAAAAAAGGCTAATATTGTAATTACATACAATTTTAACTTTAAAAATACTAAATGACCTTGTAAAAATATGCAAAAATTATATTAGCCACATTTTAGTATAACTATGAAAATCCAATAAATGAATCACCAAAAATGATAATTTTGGGAATAATTATTGGGGTTTTTATGGATAAAATAGGGNGATTTTTATGGATTAAATAGGGCAATAAATTGATTAAAAAATCTTTAAAAATTAAGGAAAAAATAGTAAAACATTTGGACATACTTATATATGCATGCACATGCTATTTTGAAAGTATTTTGTATATTAAAAATATATAGGAAAAGATTGGGTATCAATAGGGGTGTACAGACTCCGGAGGGGATCCTACAGCCCAAGCATCATATCGCTGCGGCGCGCAGCCTGATCCAATATATATATAGCTGCGGCGTGCAGCCCGATCCATATAAGTATCGCTGCGGCGTGCAGCCCGATCCATACGATACACATATAATATTGCTGCGGCGTGCAGCCCGATCCATAATATATATATAACCCTCACCATTAGGTCCTCAACCTCCCTCAGTCATTAACCTCACAGCCACTCAGGCATATCATTGGAAATCAGGGAACTCAGCCCAAACAGTTTCACAATTTCAAGAAGTAGAGTGGCAAAACCAGGTTTAGACAATAAACAGTAAAACATGACTGAGGATATGCTTTCAAACAAATAGAGTGAGGAAAACAGTAAAAATGCCCCTAAGGGTCTCAACAGGTCGGCACAAGGCCCCAAACATGGCATACAGCCCATACTACAGCATCAATCTCTAAAATACGTGATATCATAAGACTTCAAATCAAATACGCAGCTTAATAGTCGCTACGGGACGGACCAAGTCACAATCCCTACCGGTGCACGCCCACACGCTCGTCACCTAGCATGTGCTCACCTCATTTATCAAAAACAATACGAAATACCGGGTTTTATACCCTTAGTTCCAAATTTACAATGGTCACTTACCTCAAACCGGATGAAATACTAATCCGCGACGCCTTTGCCTCTCGCCTTGGCCTCAACTCGCGCCGAATCTACCCAAAATCAGAATCATAACATTAGAATATGCTAAGGGATCGAAGCCCATGCAAAAATAATCAAATTACAACATAAATCCTGAAATTGACCAAACCCGACCCCCGGGCCCACGTCTCGAAATTCCATAAAAATCACATAAATAGAATCCTTATCCTCCCACGAGTCTATTCATACCAAAAGCATCAAAATCGGACCTCAAATGGCCCCTCAAATCCCCACTCAGAGTTCTCCAATATCAAGCCCTAATCCCTCAATTTTCTTCCTTAATGTCCACTAATACCATGATTAAACAATGGAAAAATGGTCATAAACTCAAGTAATGAAGCTTAGGTAGCTTACCCAACTAATAATCTTCGATTTCCCCTTGAAATTCACTGCCCTAGGTCACTTCCCGTCTTCAAAAATGGAGAACTTAGCAAAAATTCACGAAGGAAACCTTATATACTTTCTGACCCAGGTGTTTCGCACCTGCGGTCCCTTTTTCCGCTTCTGCTGTCCCGCTTCTGCGGCCAAACCCACCGCATCTACGGTTTTCACTTAAAGGGCCATTTCCGCATCTGCGCTATAATTCTCGCACCTGCGCTATCGCAGGTGCGCTCTCTTAACCGCTTCTGCGGTTCCAGCTGATTCCCTCTTGGCCGCATCTGCGGCTTGTTCCCACATCTGCGGGAGTCACACCTGCGGCCTCCCAACCGCAGATGCGGTTATGACAGCAACCGTAAAACTTCAGCTGCCAAACTCAACTCCAAATCCTTCCGTCAACCATCCGAAATCACCCTGAGGCCCCCGCGACCTCAACCAAAAGCACAAACAAGTCATATACCACTATCCAAACTTATACCAATCTTCAAAACACCTCAAACAACATCGAATCAGCCAAATCACATCGGATTCAAGCCTAAGGTTCCAAAAATCTTCCAAATTCCGCTTTCGATAAAAAAAGTCTATCAAACCTCGTCCGAATGACCTGAAATTTTGCACACACGTCACAAATGACACAACAGACCTACTCCAACTTCCAGAACTCCATTCTGACCCCTAAATCAAAATCTCACCTATCAACCGGAAAATGCCAAAATTCCAATTTCGCCAATTCCAGCCTAAATCTACTCCGGACCTCCAAAACACATTCCGATCACGCTCTAAGTCCCAAATCACCTCCCGAAGCTATCCGAACCATCGAAATTCACATCCGAGCCCTTTTTCACATAAGTCAACATCCGGTTGACTTTTCCAACTTCAGCTTACTCAAAAGAGACTAAGTGTCTCAAACCTTACCAAAACCTCTCCGAACCCGAGCCAACTAACCTGATAACACATAATACAGCTGAACAAGATAATAAGAAGTAGAATGGGGAAAACGGAGCGGTAACTCATAAAACGACCGGCCGGGTCGCTACATCCTCCCCCTCTTAAACAAACGTTCGTCCTCGAACGAGTCAAGAAACATACCTGAAGCCTCAAATAGGTGAGGATATCTGCTCCGCATCTGCCGCTGTGTCTCCCAGGTAGCCTCCTCCATGGGCCGACCTCTCCACTGCACTTTCACTGAAGCTATATCCTTTAATCTCAACTTTCGAACCTAACGCTCCAAAATAGCCACTGGATCCACATCATAAGTCAAATCATCATCTAACTGAAGCGTGCTGAAATCCAAAACATGAGACGGATCGCTAATATACTTTCGGAGCATAGAAACATGAAATACCGGATGCACACTCGACAAACTGGGTAGCAAAGCAAGCTCATAAGCCACCTCCCCTATCATCCGAAGCACCTCAAAAGGCCCAATGAACCGAGGACTCAATTTACCCTTCTTCCCAAATCTCATAACACCCTTCATGGGTGAAACCTTCAATAGAACCTTCTCACCAACCATGTAGGACACATCCCGAACCTTCCTATCAGCATAACTCTTTTGTCTCGACTGCGCTGTACGAAGCCTCTCCTAAATCACCTTCACCTTGTCTAAAGCATCCTGCACCAAGTCTGTACCCAATAACCTAGCCTCACCCGGCTCAAACCAACCGACCGGAGATCTACACCGCCTCCCCTACAAAGCCTCATATGGATCCATCTGAATACTCGACTGGTAACTGTTGTTATAAGCAAACTCTGCGAGTGGTAGAAACTGATCCCATGACCCTCCAAAATCAATGACACAAGCGTGAAACATGTCCTCCAATATCTGAATAGTGCGCTCGAACTGCCCGTCCGTCTGAGGATGAAAAGCTGTGCTCAACTCAACCTGAGTACCCAACTCTCGTTGCATAGACCTCCAAAACTGTGAAGTAAACTGAGTGCCCCTATCTGAAATGATGGAAACTGGGACACCATGCAAACGAACAATCTCCCGGATATAGATCTCTGCCAACCACTCTGAAGAATAGGTAGTACACACAGGAATGAAGTGCGGGGAATCGGTACTCGCATCTGAAATAGTGCTTATGTTGTAGACAATCAAGAACATACCAGTATTGCCCCCTCTGTTGAGATTCTATAAAAGGCTTGAATTTTCAATTTTTCCCCTTTATTCCTTTTCTGTAGTGGAGTCTAAGCATATTTGGTTACCTTCATTGTGCCATATCTTGTAATTGTGCAATTATTTTCGATAAATTTAGTCTAATCTATTTCATACCATGTGTCATAACTTCCGCTAATAAGAAGCAAAACTATTGTCTAGACTCATGTCCAACTACACAAAAGAGCCATCGAAATGTCTGTATACATGTGGTATGTATTTATATTATTTATTTTTTTGTGAGTTCGAAGGAAGTCGATCTTTGTCTAATTTAAATGAATTTCTAGTGGTAGGGGTACAACCTCCTTCCTAAAGCAATATAGGAATAGAAAAGGTTCTTTTTCTGCTATTCTTTCTACTTCCAGCGATTCTTATGTCGTTTTATCTTATAATCCTGTTAACTCCTATTTAGATTAATAATGATGAACGATAGATTTACTCTTTACAAAAGTTTCATTCACTGTAAACACGTAAACTTTACCTAGTATTGTCACTAATTTTACTTTCTTTTATCACTAAGACTACAAGGACCTAAAATGAGCCCAAAATTGGAATAGCTTTAGATCTATTGGTTTTTGGAAATAAACCAAAACCCTTTGCCAAACCTTAAGGCAGACAAACAAATCTAAAGGAGGAGATGGAAGACGAAGGCTTGAGTACTGACCTATCAAAAAGCGGGCAGAGAGATGATAAGGAAAAAAGCAGCGGCGCCGGCGAGTGCTGCTCGTTGATGGAAGCGACGGGTTTAGGTGAGGAGAAGTTTAAGTGAGAGAGAGAAGAGAGAAGGAAGAAAAGAGGAAAAGGAAAAGAGAGGAAGTCGCTGAGGGTTTTTAAAAAAACTCTCCGACCGATTCGGTCGGTAATTTGGTCAAAAGTAGTCAACCTCGTTTTACTAAACATTTTCGACCGAATCAGTCGCTATTTTTTATTTATTTATTCCTTTTTTTAATTGTTTTCGACCGAATTGGTCGCTAAAAATGACGTGGAATTCTCCGCCAAAATTTACGACGGACATAGACGGAATATTAGTCGTAAGTATTATTAAAAATTGAAAAATATATTTTTATGAATATTCCGACCGATTCCGTCGGAAATTTCCGACTACTATTTTCCGTCGCGAATTTCGATCGGAAATTAGCCGTTTTTTAGTAGTGCGAAAGATTTTGTGGTGGGGTCCATTTTCTGAAGGCCCGCTAGTCTGGAAAGTAGCACTTTTTTGTTTGTAAAATATTGCCAAAAGTAGTCTTATTCCACTCCTTGACGTGTTTGGTAAAATTAATTAGTGCACAATGGTATAAGGAGTACTAGTGCCAGTGATGATTGACAATGTTAGTGAAGTCTAGATGGACGAACCCCATGGTTTCCAGCCTAAATAGATTGTTGGGCCTAACTGTTTTTGATAGACTTAATAAGAGAGGGCAATGGTCTGAATGAGTTCTAGGAAGATGATTGATCATAAAGTCGGGGTGCGTACTAAGCCACGAGGGATTTGCATAGAAGCGGTCTAATCTTTCAAGAATTAGATTTTTCCTAGTGCTTCTTAGGTTTGACCATGTGAATCGTGAGCCGGTGAAACCTAGGTCAACCATGTTGATATTATGGAGGCAATCTATTAGTGCATTGGCTCGATTATTATTAATAGGGTTTTCCCCAAATTTATCTGTGGCGGATGTAATTTCATAAAAATCCCCACAAATAATCCAGGGTTTTGCATGGGATGCTGAGATTTGCTCTGTAACGACCAGATCGGTCGTTTTGAGCATTTGCACTTCGCTCGGTAGTTTGGGAGCACGAATAGCTCCGTATGATGTATTAAGACTTGTATAAAAAGTTTGAGTTCATTCCGAGTTGATTTTTTAAGCAAATCCACTAGGCAGGTGCCTAGGACTAGTTTTATTAATAATAAAAATAAAAGAACCCCATTAGGAAGAGTACAAATAAGGGGAACAATAGCACCAGTAATGTTGCCTCTATGCCTTGGCTATATAATCACTCCTCTGCGCCTCATAACGCCCTATATGGCAGCCTCATGTAGAGGAATCATGGTGTAGCTGCCGGCAAAGTCTCACGAGGGCATATAATCTCATAACCATTTGGCTATCTTTCCAAAGGCATAGGACTAGAGCAACACAAACTGGGCTAAACCTTACCTTACTAATCCTATTGAGGCATAGAAAAAGCTTCACCTACTAACATGCATGTAAAAAGAAGGAACTAGCTAGAACTAGATATTCTATGATCATCACAGAGTTTATAACATACTCTGTGATGATATTACATAGAACTATGCTAATGTGATGATAAAATAAAAAGATGTAGAAGTAACAATGATGGTCTCTCTTCTCTAATCTTGTGAAATCTTCAACTTGTAAACTCTTGTCTTCATCATCAACCCTTTTCAAGATGTCTTCAAAATTCATGCTTTCTTTTTTGAGCGATTGGACTTTGTAGATGTAGTTTGGGTAGCCTGTTTTTGTTTCGCAATTCTCATTGGAAGTCGCCTTATGTTTGCAGCTTCATTCACCCTGCCATCCCAACTTCTTTCCCTTGTATGAGACTTCTTACTTTTTCCGCTATGCATAGGTGATAGATCACCTTTTCTTGCTGCCTCTGCCCGACATTTATTCAAAAGGTCATCTTCTTCTCCCTCTTCATATATATCTCTGCCCACAATAACCGGATTTGGCATGTCTTGAACAAGTTCTTGATTCACCAAAGCATTTCCATCCTGTTTATTAACCAACACTGCCTCGTTTTGTTGTTGTGCCATGCTTTGCCTTTTATTTCTGTTCTTATTCACACGCCCAGAACTAAAAGCATTAAGGTTTAAAGAGTTAATAGGTTTTGAGCTTACCATCGCATCCAATAGCTTCCTCTCCTCTAATGAGATAACTGGAGTGATCGTCACAATTTGTTGCTGCCCATAATTTTTTGCTATTGTTGTTGTTCGATCAACAACAGGCATAATAGCTGAATTGTTTGCATTAAGTTGCTGCTGCACTGCATCCAACATTGTAGTGGATGTCACAGTTTGTTGCTGCCCAAATTTTAGTGTTGCTATTTTTTGATCAGCTGTAGGACTAGCAGCTGGACCAAACTGTTTGGAAGGTGTTACTGCTGTTTTTTCCTTAATAGCACTTGACAGTGCTGCTGCTATTTGCTGGTGCTGCTGTCCATCATTTGAAATTATAGCACTTGTCACATTTGTAGTTTGCTGTTGCTGTTCAATAGCTGCCGTGGTAACTATATTTTGTTCCTCCACACAGGTAACAACTTGTGTGATTGTAGTATTCTCCTGTTTCTTGGGCCTACTTGGTGTTGCATTTTTTCTTAGAGAATAACCTGCTGTAGTTGTTCCACATTGTTGCTGTCCAGTTTTAGGCACAAAAACTGGTGCTTTTGCGTTTAGTTTGCTGCTGGAAATTGCCATTGCAGGATTGCCTATTTTTGGTAAAGATGGTGAACCAACTGAGAGTAAGCCTTCATCTTCACTCTTGATCATCATCCTCACTCGAATTTCCAACATACGCATCACCATAATCTTCCTCATCATCAAACTTGCGTTGGTCTGACCATAGCTTAGATTTGATTTCCATCCCCCTCAAATTTGCTTTTATAACTTCATTGTTATTTCCAGATGACAACATCAACTCACCTCCATATTCGCCAAAAGACTCCAAAGACTATGATGGTACTTCAAACACGGAGGTGTTCAACATGACCAATGGTTGCTTTACCATAGTGTTATCAAACACCATTGCATTTTGGGCGTCCTTGATAATTTTTTCGACATGAGGACTGAAAAAATGCAGCTTGGAGGGAGTGGACATAGGTACACGAACAACAGCCATCCCGTCCTCGTCATTCACATTAGCAAGAGCAGCAAACAGATTTGTACTACTTCGTGCACATGTACTGTCTCTTGAGCCATCCTGCTGCATTTTGCTATTTTTTGGACTGCCTTTTTTACTGGACATAATTGTCCAGTCTTCTGCCCTTATCTCAGCAATATTATTTCCATTAACAGTTTCATCTGGTAATTTTTGCGTGAGATTACCAGCAGTTCTAGCCCTCAAACATGCTGCTTCAGCATTGGCAGAAGCCTGATCAGCTACCAAATTTTGGGGCTGCTTGACATCCTTGATCATACCAGTTGCATTCAAAACATTAGTAGTCTCCAAACTTGCATTCACAACAGCAGTTTCTTCAGCTGGATTTGCACCAGATTGCCCTGGATCAAGCACTTGTCCAGCTCTTTTTTCCAAACCTACATCTTGCACAGCAGTAGTTATATCAGCTGTTGATTTTTCCCCTAGATCAACTATTGTAGGGTTCAACAGGGCTGTTTGTGGACCAGCAATGGAACAATCAATTACTGGTTTTTGATGCCCAACGTCCTTAGAGTTTTGTCCAGCAACAGGACCTGTAGGAACACCAACAGTCACAGGACCTTTTTCTATAACAGATTTGCCCGAAGCATTAGCTGGTAATTTAGCTTTCACAACAGCTGGTGCATTACCTACAACTTCTGTAGCAAAATCCCTTATTAATGCATGATTATTACCAGCTGTCCCGACTTCTTGTTGCACCAAATTGTTGATACCAGTTGCATCCACCATAGCAGTGGCGTGTAAAGTCGACTCCACGGCCTGTGTACCTCTCGCTACAGCAGAAGAAGTATCACCTGTAATCTTGGTTATAGCTCGATTCAAAGGAACTGTAGTAGCAGTATGATTTAAAACTCTAGTATTAGCCTGCACACCTCCATTAGAAGTTTTCATATTCTCAGCCTTAGAAGCTGCAGCAGCTGCACACTCCAAAGCCTCAAAACCTACCTGTTCATTCCCCTTATCATTCGCAACATTAGCTTTGTAACCTGCTGCAATATCAGCTTGTTCACCTAGATTATTAACCACCTGCCCAGCTATTTCCTCACCTATTTTTGATGAAAAAATACCAGCTTTACCTGGATTATTAATCACCTGCCCAGCTATTTCCTCCTCCTTCTCACCACTAACCTTGTCAATGTTATTAACCTTCACCACACGTGGCTCCAAAGCTATGTTAATTCTGGCTAATGCTCGATCAACAGAAACTACATTAGCCTCACTATTTGAATCAATATCACCTCCTCGATCTCTGATATAACCTGTTGGTTTCATAGCTGGCTGGGCCTCAATATTTGCAGTTTCTTGAATTTTATTTGCAGCTCGTTTGGCATTCAACAACTCCCTAGCATCACCTTTTAACTGCTCGACATTACTCAGCTCCACACCATTCATATCAACGTGCACTGTATTTTTTTCATTGACTTCTCTGTTTCTTCCCTGTATCGATCGACATGAACTTTCATCATGTCCTTGATGCTTACAGCAGGTACAGTACTTTGGGAGGTTATCGTATACCACCTGTTGATGAAACTCCACATACTTCCCAGAAATTTTGTCGACAATGTGAATCTTAACTTTCTTAGGATGTTTGTCCAAAAGGTCTAACAAAACCTTAACTCTCGCAGTGTATTGGGAAAAAATGAGTTTACATATTAAAAAATGTAAAGATGACGTGTCATGACACGTAGGCTGGTCAAATAGTCAAAGAGTTACAGTTAACCAAAAGGCATGAGTAATAATAGATGCAAGCAAAAGCAAAGGAAGAGGCACGGGCGGTTATTTAAAGGATTCAGCGCCCGCACCTATTCAAGAAATTTAAGTTCAATAATCAAGAAGAGTCAAGGGAATGAATCTGACAGCATACGAGGGTCCAAATACAGTATTTGATAAAAGCATTAAATGCTGAAAACGTTGGAGAATCTGTCTTAAATGTAATGATTATGTAACGTACCATTCAATGTCATTTATTGCCCATAATAACCTTATTATGACAAAAGCAAGGCACTTACATCTGAGATAGCTATAAAAGGAGAAGACTGAACAATTGTAGGGTCACGGAAAAATCATATGAATATACTTTGATTTACTAGCTTTATTCAATTATATTCTGGCTATTCAAATTACTTTCTTTTATTCATTCTTGCGATTATCAGTAACCCGTGTTCTTCTAAAATATAGCTTTAGTCAAAATTCCATTTTTTGGTTAAACACGCAGCACTTACCTAGTACGATCTTGTGTCCCCTTGTCTACAGCAAGAGGTTTCCCTACTGCTAAAGCTATCGATATTAACGATTTTTTTGCAAAAAAAAATGGGCGGCAGATCTGGGAAAGAAATCCACACAACTGACTTGGATGTTTCTTCTCTAGGATTAAAACCTAACGTCCAGGGGAATGTTCTGGAAAAAAATTCATCTCCTTTGGATTTGATATATCTAGTAGACCTTGATACAAACTGGACATAGTCATCAAACAAATCAAACCTTACTAATGTATGTCGAAATTCAAGCTGCCCAATGTTGCAATATCCTTTAACCTCGAACTGTTTCGCAAAAATCTTTCTAAACTCGTGCAACTCTGGTTTTCCATATGAAAACTTGACGATGACTGCTTGGTTAAGCCCTTCTTCAATGGTGAACTCGTTAACCTCCTCCATGGTGAATTCAATGGTTGGTTCTCCATGATCATTCTAACTGGAAGTAAACTTATGTTTTGACGATTTTGAGCAGATTCTTTGGTAACGACTCGCGCCGCATATGATTGCTTAGGATTACGGCTTGTGTTTGTCGCATTAGTGTTATGATTCTGCTCTCCCACAGCCAAAGGCTGGGGAGAGACGCTGGAAGCCATGGCAACTCCCTAAGAATGCATGAAGACGAAGAGAGAGAAAGTAGAGAGAGGAGAGAGCGTTTTGGGTTTTGGGTTTAGGGTTTTTTTTTTAAGCTTGGTTCCAGTTGAGGTTCATTTGTTCCGAGTTGATTTGGTATGTTTCGGCGTGAGTTTTTGGTAGTCTAAAGTTCGAAAGTTCATTAAGTTTGTTTGAGGTGCGTTTCGCCGTTTCGGTGTTGTTATGCGTGATTTGAGGCCTCGAGTAGGTCCGTATTATGTTATGGGACTTGTTGGTATGTTCGTACGGGGTCCCGAGGGGCTCGGGTGAGTTTCGAATAGGTTTGAGTTGTGTTGCGCTCGTTTTCTTATGTTTCGACGTCGTTTCTTCAAGCATAAATGGTACCACATTGAACAAATGAGCTCTGATTTCTGTTTTGATTGAAATATTAGATTCGTATCGTAATTATGGATCCATATAAAAAAGAATCGTCAAATTTGGTCACCGTATGATGATTTTATGGTCATTTTACTAAGAATTGGGTTGCCAGATTTTTCAGATTAATTACGAAATTGCCACTGACTTCGTATTTAAAAATCTGCACTATTTTCAAATATTGAA
This sequence comes from Nicotiana attenuata, assembly GCF_001879085.1. Lineage (NCBI taxonomy): Eukaryota > Viridiplantae > Streptophyta > Magnoliopsida > Solanales > Solanaceae > Nicotiana > Nicotiana attenuata. The sequence goes on from NC_031992.1 coordinate 6,021,201, forward strand.
ACCAACATATCTCCTTCAATATAAGGTCAAATGGAGTGATTCAAGAGCCTAACTTGTCTAGAATTTCACGAGGAATCTATTGGAGGCATCAAAAGCGAGTTTCCAGATCATTTGGCACAAGAAACAAGGCAGAACAATATTAAATCCACGGTTTTGTTCATTTAACATATTTTGAGTTGGGAGCTCGGATTTGGGCAATTTTTGGAGGCGATTTCACCATATGGATTGGGGTAAGTGTTATATACTCGATTTTGGTTATATTTCATGAATCCACCTTCGTTTTTGGTGTTTGATCGATGATTTTAAAGTAAAATTTTGGGGTTTTGTTTAAAATTTCATAAAGTGAATTTTTGAGTTTTGAACATCGATTCGGAGTCGTATTTGAGTGAAACTAATTTGGTTGGACTCGTAATTGAATGGGTTGTTGGATTTTTTGAGTTTTATCGAGTTTCGAGGAGCGGGCCCGAGTTTGAATTTTTGGTCGATTTTGGGGTTTTGATTAAAGATTCGACCTTTATTGATTGGGTTTGTTTCCTTTGGCATTATTTGATGTAATTATGTTGCTTTTGGCTAGTTTTTAGCTGTTCGGAGTCGATACGCGCGGGGTGGCATTTTTGGAGCATCGTTTGGCTTGCTGGGTATTGGATTTGGCTTGTTCGAGGTAAGTAACTCTTCTAAACTTGGTGTTGAGGATATGAAACCCCGAATTACGTGTTATGTGATTGGTATTGAGATGAGTGTTATTACACTGTATTTGTAAAATAAATTCTGGAAATATAAATGAATATAAACAGTAATGAATATAAACAGAAATGACATAAACCAATTCGAGCCCACTGAATTCACAGTGTTTCCTTAAGGAATTTAATCCCCTCCTAGTACCCAAGGTTATGGATTATTTCCTCCCAGGATAGAACGAATTACACACTGGTGTAGTGGTACTTCAAACCCCAGTGTTTCAGCGAACACAAAGTTCGGTAGCAAATCACGCTTACTTTTTGCTTTGTTTTGATGCTAAAAGTATGCAGAAGAAGGAGAGGAAACTCAGAAAATTGTAGTTAAAATTCTGAGCAGAATAGTGTTATATTTATAGCCAAAGTTGGGTCTCTTCAGAATGGCTGTTTATGCAAAACGCCCACAACATAAATGCCATTACATAAATGGCCATTTACTCAATAATAAAGAGGGAAAATAAAGAGGGAAAATTGAAGAGGGTAGTTACTTTTCTGTTACCAAAACAGAAAAACGGATTGGATTTAATATTAATATTTTGTTATTAAACCAAATATTTAATAACATTTCTGTTAATATATTACTATTAACAAATAATCCGAAGCCGAAGCCGAAGCCGTAGCCGAAGCCGAGCCGAGCGACGACGACGGCGCGAGGCTTGCCTTCTTCTCAACTCTTTAAGAGCTAGAAGAAGAGCAATTGCTTATATACCCATAAAAAACCTCTTCCTCTTCCAATATGGGACAATGCCCATTTGCCAAGGGAGGGGGAACTTAAAATTTCACTCAAAAATTTCATTTCCCTCCATTTCCCATTCACACTCTTTTAAGTATTTAATATATTAATTAAATACCTTAAAAACCCAACAGGTTTAACAACCACTTTGATTAATAGAAAAGGATATGTCACTTACTAAACCAGAAAATTAAACAATTCTGGGATTCCTCTCTCTTATTCATCAAATTATCAAGTTATCTCTCTATTGCCGCCTTGTCGTCCAACATGCTAGAGAATTGAGAACTGTTTATTTAGGACTGGACGAGCATAATTGGGCTCTTTTAAATGAATATAAACAGTATTGAATATAAACAGAAATGACATAAACCAATTCGAGCCCACTGAATTCACAGTGTTTCTTTAAGGAATTTAATCCCCTCCTAGTACCCAAGGTTATGGATTATTTCCTCCCAGGATAGAACGAATTACACACTGGTGTAGTGGTACTTCAAACCCCAGTGTTTCAGCGAACACAAAGTTCGGTAGCAAATCACACTTACTTTTTGCTTTGTTTTGATGCTAAAAGTATGCAGAAGAAGGAGAGGAAACTCAGAAAATTATAGTTAAAATTCTGAGCAGAATATTGTTATATTTATAGCCAAAGTTGGGTCTCTTCAGAATGGCTGTTTATGCAAAACGCCCACAACATAAATGCATTACATAAATGGCCATTTACTCAATAATAAAGAGGGAAAATAAAAAGGGAAAATTGAAGAGGGTAGTTACTTTTCTGTTACCAAAACAGAAAAACGGATTGGATTTAATATTAATATTTTGTTATTAAACCAAATATTTAATAACATTTCTGTTAATATATTACTATTAACAAATAATCCGAAGCCGAAGCCGAAGCCGAAGCCGAAGCCGTAGCCGAAGCCGAAGCCGAGCCGAGCGACGACGGCGGCGCGAGGCTTGCCTTCTTCTCAACTCTTTAAGAGCTAGAAGAAGAGCAATTGCTTATATACCCATAAAAAATCTCTTCCTCTTCCAATATGGGACAATGCCCATTTGCCAAGGGAGGGGGAACTTAAAATTTCACTCAAAAATTTCATTTTCCTCCATTTCCCATTCACACTCTTTTAAATATTTAATATATTAATTAAATACCTTAAAAACCCAACAGGTTTAACAACCACTTTGATTAATAGAAAAGGATATGTCACTTACTAAACCAGAAAATTAAACAATTCTGGGATTCCTCTCTCTTATTCATCAAATTATCAAGTTATCTCTCTATTGCCGCCTTGTCGTCCAACATGCTAGAGAATTGAGAACTGTTTATTTAGGACTGGACGAGCATAATTGGGCTCTTTTAGGGTTGAATCAATAATATTAATATGGGAATAATTCTGGAAGTGATTTAAGATAGAACTAAATCCCTTAATTGAAGGCACTAATAATGGATTGGGAGCCTTTTGAGGTGGAATGTATATATTTTGTAAACAAAACTTGTGTAGGTAGGGTAATTTACTAAACATGAACGTTTAGGGTAATAAAGTTTCCAATAGTGTATATGAATGAAAAAGTTGTAGCCCTTTGAGTTAGCTTTCCAACTATATATTATATAGCCCAAATGGAGTTCGGAGCAAAAAGTTATGTCCATTTTACTAGACAGTGCGCAATATGCCTACTCGAATCTTCGTTCGTTCTTAACTATCAAATTTGACCCCCGAACACGATCCCGGCTTAGTTCCTTGGGTTTTTAATCAGACTTCAAAGCTCCAAATCACTTGAATTCATTCCATAACATCTATATAGCTCGAAATCACTCCTACAAGGCATAAAACACAGTTAGTGCAAAACACTAGCGGTTAAAGCTCAAACTCAATTAAAGTGCAGTAAATTAGAGTGTAATAAGCGACTAAAATACGCAATTATACTCTATCATCAAGCACCTATCAAGCTCCCATCATTTTTAAAGAATGTATGTAGAGTAATTTTTGCATACACAAGTATCAAGATACAAACTCCAATTCTTTTTTGTGGTAAGGAAAAGGGCCTAAACTACTCGTATCGTTTGTTAAATAGTTTGTGATATCCTCCGTCCACCTATCTGTCCAAAAAATCACACGGCGTTAATTATATTAAAAAATTATCTCTGCGTCTAACGACAGAATTTGGGGAGTTAAATTTAGTGATGTGGCAGTTTCTTATTGGGCAACGTTGCAATCTTGGCTGAAAGAAAAAATGGGCCTTATTGGACCCACTTCATTCCGACCCAAGGTTTTTTAATTGGTTCATAAAATAATACATTAACCCAAGATTTCACAAAGATATCCATACACAAGATTTGAAAGGCCAGCACCTAATAAATGATCAAATTTGTTTTCGACTAGAGCATCGCTTCTGCGGAGAAATATTAGTTTTCTTGTCTGTGCAACGCTATCAAACCACATAAATAATGTATCTCATATATATCTAAAAAATAAAATCTTCTTGAATCTCTTTTAAGCCAGGAAAAAATCCTTGCAAGTTCACTGGTATTCATAGATTCTATTTGTGACGATCCGGCCCGTCATCTCATGAGTCACCGCTCCGTTTTCCCCATTTTCTGCTTCTTTATGCTTCACTATCAGTGTCTTGTGTGATCGAGTTGGTTTGGAGTGGTTCCAGTAGGAAATGAGACACTTAGTCTCTTTAAGGAAAGCTTAGCTTGGAAAAGTCAACCGAATGTTGACTTATGAGTTAGAGGGATCGGATGTGATTTCCGGTGATTCGGTTAGCTTCGGGGGATGATTTGTGACTTAGGAGTATGATCGGAAGTGGTTTTGGAGGTCCGGTGTAGAATTAGGCTTGAATTGGTGAAGTTAGTATTTTGGCGAATTCCGGTTGGTAGGTGAGATTTTGATCCGAGGGTCGGAATGGAATTCCGAGAGTTGATATAGCTTCGTCATGTGATTTGGGATGTGCGTGCAAAATTTCAGGTCATTCGGAGGTGTTTTGGTTGGGTTTTTGATCGAATGCGTGTTTCAGAAGTTTTTGAAGAACTTAGGCTTGAATTTGATGTAATTTGATGGTTTTGATGTTGTTTGAGGTGTTTTGATGATTGGAACAAGTTTGAATGATGTTGTAGGGTGAGTTGATGCTTTTGGTTGAGGTCCCCGGGGGCCTCGGGGTGATTTCGGATGGTTAAACGGGAAGTTTTGGACTTGGTAATGTAGCAGAAATTGCAGCAGCTGTAGCAGGGTATTTTGGTCTTCGCGATCGCGGGAGGTCCCTCGCGATCGCATAGAAGGAATTTGGGAGGCAGGATATTTGCTCATCGCGTTCGCGATCGCAGAGAATCAGGTGGTGAAGCTTCGCGTTCGCGGTCTATAGTTCGCGTTCGCGTATAAGGCATTGGAGTCCAGGCAAGTTTCTTCTTCGCGTTCGCGAATAAAGGAAAGCGTTCGCGTAGTTGTGAAGGTTGGACCTTCGCGATCGCAGTCGTTTGGTCGCGTTGGCGTAGACCATTTTTGAGGCCTGGAAGATTTGTGCTTCGCGATCGTGGGCTGGGGGCCGCGATCGCATAGAGGATAGTATCAGCTGGGCAGAAGGGGTTTTAAAAATATTTCATCCGCGAGCCTAACTCATTTTTCCTCCATTGTTGAGTATTTTTGGAGCTTCTTGGGAGCAATTGAAGAGGGATTCGAAGAGGATTGATTAGAGGTAAGTTCTATGGACCAAAAACGTGATTATTATGTGAAATTAACCTAGAAATTCATGGAAATTTAGCTAAAATGGGAAGAACTAGGGCTTGGGTTTTGAGATATTTAAATTTGAATTTGAAGGGCCATTTGAGGTCGGATTTGAGAGTTGTTGGTATGTATGGACTCGTGGCGAGATAAGAAACCCGTTGATGTGAAAATTTTTGAGTTTCGAGATGTGGGCCCGGGGCTCGGGTTTTGGTAATTTCGGGATTTGTGCCCGCTATTGATTGTTTTCGTTTGGGGTTTGTTCCCTTAGCATTTTGTGATGCATTTGCTCTGATTGTGGATAGGTTCGACGCGTGTGGAGGCCGATTTGAGGGGCGAAGGCGTCGCGAGCTAGAGTTTTTGCCGGTTCGAGATGAGTAATGATTGTAAATGATATCTTGAGGGTTTGAAATCCCGGATTGCACATCGTAGTGCTATATTGAGGTGAGACACGCACTAGATGATGAGCGTGGGGTCTTTTACTACTGGGGATTGTGACTTGGTCCGTCCCGATTGATGATTTTACCGCGTATTTGACTGAAACTTATTTGTTATCATCATGATTTGGGCTGATTGCCATATTTGGGCTTCGTGCCAATTGTTTGAACCCTTCGGGGAGTTTTTATCATTGTTTTCCTCACTGTTTTGACTTATACATGAACTTAGTCTTGTTGATATATATTGTTTTACAAACTCAGCCACTTTTACTCAGATTTGAAACTTAACTGATATTTCTAAATGATATTTTGGGCTGAGAATTACTGTTTTACGAATGCCCGAGGGGCTTGTGATGATTTGGACTAAGTGAGGCCGAGGGCCATATGTGAGGATATGCTGAGTGATATGAGGTCGAGGGCCTGAGATATATTTATATGCCACGAGGTGGCTTGAGTGATGTGAGGCCGAGTGCCGAGTGATGGGAGGCCGAGTGCCGAGTGATGTGAGGCCGAGTGCCGAGTGATGATGCCACGAGGTGGCTTGATATAGCGCTTGGTCCGTAAGGGGCTCCTCCGGAGACTGCACACCCACAGTGAGCGCGGTTACCCATTATTCTGAGTGATTGATACTATCCTGAGAGTGAGCCCGAGGGGCTGATATGAGTGATGGTGAGGTAGCCCGAGGGGCTGATACGAGTGATTGTGAGGTAGCCCGAGGGGCTGGTACTGTTCTGAGATATTTCCCGAGGGGCGAACTTTCATGTGTTCATCTTTCATATTTGCTTGTAATTTTACCTGTTATGTGGTATTTGTGCCCGAGGGGCGGATTTTCTGTGTTTATCGGCACTAACTGTTTGAAATCATTTCGTAACTGTTGAAAAGATCATTTTCAAAAGAGGTTTAAAACTGAGCCAAGATATTTCTAAAAATTCATAGTTTCACTGTTTCTCAAAGGATTGTATACTGCTTCTATACAACATGTTGGTTGCTTTACGTGATTTCTTACTGCTCAGTTGTTATTTACCTTTATTACTCACTGAGTTGGAGTACTCACTTTACTCCCTGCACCTCGTGTGCAGATGCAGGTATTTATTCACCCGGTAGCGGGTTTTGGCTGATCAGAGGCAGAGTTATAGGAGTTAACGAGGTGACTGCCAGCGTTCGCAGCACCGCTTTTCTCTCTTTGTTCATTATTCCGCTTTTGTACACTTTAGACCTTGTAGTTGGATTTGCACTCTAATAGACGCTCGTGACTTGTGACACCCCGGTTTGGGCTGTGTCGGGTTGTGCCTCCATTAATTATATCATTAAATCGTATTTAAATTGTTTATTAATGTTTGACTATATTTAAAAAGGCGATATGGGTTTGTTGGCTGGCCTTGTCTTCACGAGAGGCGCCATCACGACCGGAGCGGGGTTTGGGTCATGACAAGTTGGTATCAGAGCCTAGGTTACTAGGTCTCACGAGTCATGAGCAGGTTTAGTAGAGTCTCGCGGATCGGTACGGAGACGTCTGTATTTATCCTCGAGAGGCTGCAGAACCTTTAGGAAAACTTCACATTCTTGAATTTTTATCGTGCGTCCTTGATTCAGCTTGAAAAGAAACTCTTGAAATTCCTTCCACGCGTTTGTATGCGCGCATGAGCGCTCAGTATCAGATGTGCCTTGATGGCTTGTGATTCCCCGATCAAGGGGCGAGATGTAATCTCCGTGAATTTATGTTGGGCCAGTCTGGAGAACTTGAGGCCGGATCTTTGCCTATGGCTTGAGCACCGAGGTGCTGATTGTGTGAACAAGTGTTTTTGAACTGATATGTTCGGTAGTGTCCCTNGGGTGCGAGATTTGCCGAATATTTAAAGTACTAGATGATCTGTGTTTACACAAGCTTACGAAGGATTTGAGTTTAACCTCACTATGGTATTGTGGAATCAATGGAGTATAAGTGTTATGAGTTATCGAGTGTATTCTGATCTATGGCTCCGAGCCAAGTGGGGGAGTCTGTTGATTAGTTGATTGCACGATTAGGTGCTATGTAGGTTCCATTCTGAGGCGTGCGAGTGAATCAGTTATGGCTTGAGGAAATAGAGACCGAGGATGGTTTGACTAAAGGATGTTGACGAGGTTATAGTATGCTTCATAGAGTAAGAAAAATCACGGGATATCTTAAGTGGTTATTGATAAAGAATGCTCGGTGCATAGAGCAGGAAGTTGCTTGGTTGTATGGGGATGAGGATTTCATTTTGCGGTATCGGAGTGCCAATGAGGCACGGATGGTTCGGTTCGTTAGGTCAGGTAAGTTGCAGATTGAATAAGAGTGAATGACTTGCGAGGATGGCTCTAATATGTTCAAGATTCTATAGTGAACAATCGGGTATTTTAAAGTTGCATGTGTGGTTAGAAACTGTATTTTCATTGGAAGAGGTTCAGATTTGTGGTATTTCTATGTTAATTATGGGATTCTATGCATCAGTATCAGGTAAGTAAAGGTAACAGATTTAGATTCATAGGAAGTTCTTCAGAGTAAAGTATTTTGGAATGTGGTGTTTCTGGGAATATTTGAGAGAGAGTATTCAGCGGCTTATGGGTTTCAGACAGTGTGGTTTATGCTTGGGTCTCGTGTGGTAAGCCTGGGTGGAGGCATTGTGGTGCTATAGCAAGAGGAAATATCAAGTTGAGGATGAAACAGAAGGAGATTTAGATGGATGGAGTATCTTGGTAGAAGACCGAATCGGTATGGTTAGGATATGATTAATTCTTTGTATGTGTTCGAGGTAATGGGTTCTTACAGGTATGTTGCAGCAATGCTCTTGGGTTTTGATGGCTTGCTCAGCTTGGTCTAGATAGAAGGATTTAGTCCTGGCGGTTTAGTTTGCGCAAATGGAGTTGGGAGAGTTCTTGTTGATTTCTACCATGGTTGGAGAAGTGCATTTTCTATGAATGTGAGAGGCATGGGATGTGTAATGATTTTCTTCTAGATGGGATCAATGGAAGTTCTTGACTAGTTGAGTACGTAGATGTTTGTGGCTCGGAAGGGAGATGAAGTCCTCATGTTATCCTAGGATGGTATGGTATATGCGATATGTTGTAGGGGATTGAGATTTGCGTGTGTAAGGTTACGGTTCAGTTCTAAAGGGAAAGTCATAAAATTCTTAGGCAGCACAGGCAGTTTTCGGTGATTAGAGAAATGAGCTTCAGATGATTAAGGGAATGGTATTGCTAATCATAGTGATTTGACGAGGGTATATGTTTCAGAAGGCAATGTGATTAAGTTGATAGTACTTCGGTAGTACTGCGGCGCTTCCTTGTTAGATCGACTGCTGATATTCGAGTTTACTTGATGGCACAGAGGAATTTTAGAATATCTTTCGTGGAATGATTGGGTACTTGAGGTGTGATATGTATTCGGACGGCGGAATTTGGGATCAGGTATGGTGATTTGTGTGCTACATGGAGTTGGAGACCGGAGGTTCTCATATTCAGGATATGATGTGGTTGTAGATCGTGTGTATCGGCACTATTTAGCAACTACCGGGATTTGGAGGCCCGAGTGGATCTTTCTTTGCTTGGTACGTTAGATCTTGGATATGATATTGGGGTGTAGACTAGCTGTCTTAGTGTTGGGTTATTCTGGACTATTGCGCTATGGGCTATGCTGGAAATGCCACGGGCTGAGTTGCAAGGTGCGTCGGATTATGTTCTAGTAGAGTGGCTTATATTTCGAAGAACCAGCGGACGACTAGGAAGGATTGCTTTTCTTATTTGGGCCTTCGTGATGGATGTCAGTGCAGAAGTTTCCACCGTTGATTCAGTTCCGGTGTTGAGGGACTTTTCGGATGTGTTTCTTGTGGCCGGGCATATTGCCGGGCGAAGTTGTGGATTTCGATATTAATTTGGTGCCGGGAACCGTATCGTATGGTTCCGGCAGGAGTTATAGTAGTGGAAAGAGCAGCTTCAGGCTTCCTTGGTAAGGAGTTCGTTGGCAAGACAATGCGGATGCGTGTTCTAGCTTGAGTCGGCTTGTTGGCCCCGAATTGTATTGTTGAGGGGTAGGTTTGATTTGACCGTATTGAGCTTACTAGTGATCCGGGAGATCTATGAGTTGCCTTTCTGTTTTGCGAGATGTTATGATTTGTTGGTCATGGGCACATATGGTGCGGTTCTATTGGGGTTCATAGTGGAAGTTGAGCGGGAAGAGTGATTGGGTGTTGCTTGGTGGGTGGAGTACCGGTTATGTCCTATCGGGTTTGCGTGGTATATGTTACTTGTTTCACCAAGGGTGTAATGATTCTCTTTGGTTCCAGACATCAAATTGTGTGTGGTTGTCAATTTCGAGCATAGTGACTTGAGGTGTCTCCTGTGGAGTAGTGTTTGGATAGGATCGCGCATTGCGGCGAAGCTATGTGGAGATATGACCTTGCGGGTTAGATCCGTGTGTTCTATTTCTATGATGTGAGACGGGATCTCAGCCTGGTGTTATGGTGGTACTGGTGAGTTTGAGGTACAACTCTTTCATTTGAGTCATTTTCATGATTTGAGTATGTTCGGACCGTTGCTTAGTAGTGTGCGTATTATGCTAGTTGTGGCTTAGGCGCGTATCGAAGTGTCATGTCACCAGGGTAGTGTGCTGGGTCAGAAGAGATCGTTGGGATCATTAATGTATACAAACGGATTCGATCTTAGCATGTTTAATGAGTAAATATCGAGGTTTAGTTCAAAAATTTGCTATGGTAATTGCCGGAGGAGAAATGGCTCCATGAATGGTTGATCTGAGAAGTGGTTATGGTTTATTACGTGTTTCATTTATCGTTGGCAGTATATGAAAGTATTGGAATGAGGCTTTAGCAGATAAGAGGTTTTATATCGGTATTTGGTTGTGTGGGCAGCTGCTGTGAATGGAAGTTATCACCACATGTGCTTGAGTTATGTGGAATATCATATAATTGTACCTGAGGTTGCAGGCATAGGCTATTAGAGCTGGTTCGAGCCTATTCAGAGTATAGGTGTGAGGTTTTGATCGTGTCGATGGTTTCAGAAGTGAAAATGTGGTTCCATGATTCATGGGCTAGATTGGGTTGTGTAATTTTAGTTTCTATGTGTTATTGGACCTATATGAGATAGGGTGACGTGGAATCACCCCCGGGTATATGCATGGTAAAGTTATTCAGCTATTGGTTGGCTTCTAGAAGAACTCTGGGTACGCTCGAGGACGAGCGTTTGTTTAAGTTGGGGAGGATGTGACGACCCGACCCGTCGTCTCATGAGTCACCGCTCCGTTTCCCCCATTTTCTGTTTCTTTATGCTTCACTATCAGTGTCTTGTGTGATCGAGTTGGTTAGGAGTGGTTTCAGTAGGAAATGAGACACTTAGTCTCTTTAAGGAAAGCTTAGCTTGGAAAAGTCAACTGGATGTTGACTTATGAGTTAGAGGGCTCGGATGTGATTTCCGGTGATTCGGTTAGCTTCGGGGGATGATTTGTGACTTAGGAGTGTGATCGGAAGTGGTTTTGGAGGTCCTGTGTAGAATTAGGCTTGAATTGGCGAAGTTAGTATTTTGGCGAATTCCGGTTGGTAGGTGAGATTTTGATCCGAGGGTCGGAATGGAATTCCGAGAGTTGCTATAGCTACGTCATGTGATTTGGGATGTGCGTGCAAAATTTCAGGTCATTCGGAGGTGTTTTGGTTGGGTTTTTGATCGAATGCGTGTTTCAGAAGTTTTTGAAAAACTTAGGCTTGAATTTGATGTAATTTGATGGTTTTGATGTTGTTTGAGGTGTTCTGATGATTGGAACAAGTTTGAATGATGTTGTAGGGTGAGTTAATGCTTTTGGTTGAGGTCCCGGGGGCCTCGGGGTGATTTCGGATGGTTAAACGGGAAGTTTTGGACTTGGTAATGTAGCAGAAATTGCAGCAGCTGTAGCAGGGTATTTTGGTCTTCGCGATGGCGGGAGGTCCCTCGCGATCGCATAGAAGGAATTTGGGAGGCAGGATATTTGCTCATCGCGTTCGCATTTGGTCGTTCGCGATCGCAGAGAATCAGGTGGTGAAGCTTCGCGTTCGCGGTTTGTAGTTCGCGTTCGCGTATAAGGCATTGGAGTCCAGGCGAGTTTCTTCTTCGCGTTCGCGAATATGGAACGCGTTCGCGTAGTTGTGAAGGTTGGACCTTCGCGATCGCAGTCATTTGGTCGCGTTGGCGTAGACCATTTTTGAGGCCTGGAAGATTTGTGCTTCGCGATCACGGGCCTGGGGCCGCGATCGCATAGAGGAAAGTATTAGTTGGGCAGAAGGGTTTTTAAAAATATTTCATCTGCGAGCCTAACTCATTTTTCCTCCATTGTTGAGTATTTTTGGAGCTTCTTGGGAGCAATTAAAGAGGGATTCGAAGAGGATTGATTGGAGGTAAGTTCTATGGACCAAAAACGTGATTATTATGTGAAATTAACCTAGAAATTCATGGAAATTAAGCTAAAATGGGAAGAACTAGGGCTTGGGTTTTGAGATTTTTAAATTGGAATTTGATGGGCCATTTGAGGTCAGATTTGAGAGTTTTTGGTATGTACGGAATCGTGGCGAGATAAGGAACCCGTTGATGTGAAAATTTCTGAGTTCGAGAAGTGGGCCCGGGGCTCAGGTTTTGGTAATTTCGAGATTTGTGCCCGTAATTCATTGTTTTCGCTTGGTCTTTGTTCCCTTAGCATATTGTGATGCATTTGCTCTGATTTTGGATAGGTTCGACGCGCGTGGAGGCCGATTTGAGGGGCGAAGGCGTCGCGAGCTAGAGATTTTGCCGGTTCAAGGTGAGTAATGATTGTAAATGATATCTTGAGGGTTTGAAACCCCGGATCGCACATCGTAGTGATATATTGAGGTGAGACACGCGCTAGATGATGAGCGTGGGGTCTTTAACTACTGGGGATTGTGACTTGGTCCGTCTCGATTGATGATTTTACCGCGTATTTGACTGAAACTTATTTGTTATCATCATGATTTGCGCTGATTGCCATATTTGGGCTTCGTGCCAATTATTTGAACCCTTCGGGGAGTTTTTGTCACTGTTTTCCTCACTGTTTTTACTTATACATGAACTCAGTCCTATTGATATCTATTGTTTTACAAACTCAGCCACTTTTACTCAGACTTGAAACTTAAATGATATTTCTAAATGATATTTTGGGCTGAGAATTACTGTTTTACGAATGCCCGAGGGGTTTGTGATGATTTTGGACTGAGTGAGGCCGAGGGCCATATGTGAGGATATGCTGAGTGATATGAGGCCGAGGGCCTAAGAACATTTATATGCCACGAGGTGGCTTGAGTGATGTGAGGCCGAGTGCCGAGTGATGGGAGGCCGAGTGCCGAGTGATGTGAGGCCGAGTGCTGAGTGATGATGCCACGAGGTGGCTTGATATAGCGCTTGGGCCGTAAGGGGCCCCTTCGGAGTCTGCACATCCACAGTGAGCGCGGGTACCCATTATTCTGAGTGATTGATACTGTCTTGAGAGTGAGCCCGAGGGGCTGATATGAGTGATGGTGAGGTAGCCCGAGGGGCTGATACGAGTGATTGTGAGGTAGCCCGAGGGACTGGTACTGTTCTGAGATATTGCCCGAGGGGCGAACTTTCATGTGTTCATCTTTCATATTTGCTTGTCATTTTACCTGTTATGCGGTATTTGTGCCCGAGGGGCGGATTTTCTGTGTTTATCGGCACTAACTATTTGAAATCATTTCGTAGCTATTGAAAAGATCATTTTTAAAAGAGGTTTAAAACTGAGCCACGATATTTCTAAAGATTTCATAGTTTCACTGTTTCTCAAAGGATTGTACACTGCTTCTATACAGCATGTTGGTTGCTTTACGTAATTTCTTACTGCTCAGTTGTTATTTACCTTTATTACTCACTGAGTTGGAGTACTCACTTTACTCCCTGCACCTCGTGTGCAGATGCAGGTATTTGTTCACCCGGTAGCGGGTTTTGGCTGATTGGAGGCAGAGCTATAGGAGTTTAGCGAGGTGACCGCCAGCGTTCGCAGCACCGCTTCTCTCTCTATTGTTCATTATTCCTGTTCAGTGTATTTTTAGACCTTGTAGTTATATTTACACTCTTATAGATGCTCGTGACTTGTGAAACCCCGATTAGGGCTGTGTTGGGTTGTACTTCCGCTAATTAATATTATTAAATAATATTTAGACTGCTTATTCATGTTTAACTATTTTTGAAAAGGCGAAATGGGTTTTTTGGCTGGCCTTGTCTTCACGAGAGGCGCCATCACGACCGGGGCGGAGTTTGATAAATTTATATTTGACCGCATCGCAAGTACATTTCGCGAGCGGGGTAATTCTTTCCACTACTCTCATGGGAGCAGGTCGTTCGCCTTGGCGGGTTAATAGATGTATCTATGGTTCGCACCGTTCGACCCTTGGCAGTGCACATTTTACATTTATATTGGATCGGACCGAACGTCCTCGGCGGAATTTTGTGCGTGATATTAGAACTGAAAGTCCCCTTTTTGTATAAATCCATTGCCTGAGTGATCATTTGTTTTAAATGAAGGAAGTGATTTGGGTTCTTAAATATGGTGAAGAATTATTCGGTTATTTCTTATTCTGGGTTTTATTGTTATCTCTACATATCATGTTTAATTAGAATTTCATATTATCATATTGTTGGCCCTTAGTATGTGTCAGAGTCGACCCCTCGTCACTACTTCTTCGAGGTTAGACTAGATACTTACTGGGTACATATTATTTATGTACTCACGCTACACTTCTGTACTTAATTATATAGGATTTGAGGCAGGTGCATCTGGTTACCAGTTTGGTGCGCAGATCTGATCCCCACCCCGAGACTTCACGGTGAGCTGCCTTCTGAGCCGCCCTGCAGTAGCTAGAGTCTTCCTTATGTTATATTTTTCTGTCTATTTTCTTTCAGACAATAGACTAGTATAATTTTGTATATTTACTAGATTGCCCACATACTTGTGACACCAGGTCTTGGCACACGCACCAGTAGACTTATGATGTTGGATTTGCTCACATGATTACAATTTGTACTCATTTGCTTCCGTTTAATGATGTTCCATTTGCAAATTTCTAAATCTTTTTAACAAATGAGAAAGTGTTAACCATTTAGTAAACTATCTAAATGGGAAACCACTAGTTTAATTAGTGTTGGCTTGCCTAGCAATGATATTGGGCGCCATCACAATCTATTGTGGAATTGGTCGTGACAAATCCGCCTTAAAATTGATCAATTTGTCTCTCGGATCTCGATCTTCTCACTATTGCAAGCATTTATAAAGTATGAATATTCTGATTTAAGGGAAATAGTATTAGTGCTCATTTTGTGATTTAAGTTGGTGTGAAGATGGAACCAGAATTATAAATCACATTTTCCCTCCATCAATTTCCCAAAAAACAATCTTGAGTGTGAATATCCCAAGGAAGTATGGGTCGTTCTAATTTAGAAATTGAGTTTTGTCGGATGGGTTAATGTATTTTATGACCCATGTAAGAAAATAAGGTCAATTTTTTGTTTCAGCCCGAGATTGCCATGTGGCCCATTAGACGCTTGAGCAATTTTATTAATATAATTAACATCGTGTGCTTTTTTGGACAGATATACGAATAATTTAGGCCCTTTTCCGTTTCTGATATTACAGGGGAGTATATAACTGAGAGAGAAAAGGCTGGTACTCCGTACTATACTGCAGTGACTGATGCACCACTTAAAATTCAGTAATATCAGTATTTCAAAAGAGGAGAAGTAATTTAGCCACTTGTTCGGGCATAAAAACAAAAAAGATGGAAAAGTTATTCCAATTCACAGCTATTTTGGGCTTGTTCACTAAAACCCTCTATAATAAAAAGCCTCTTCTTTGTCCTTTTGTGCCGCAAAAAAAGGCCTAATGTCTATTCAATTTTCATTAGATTTTTCTCTAACGCTGTTTAGTTGAATTTCTTTAAAAAGTTTTCAAAAATCTTTTGAACACTTTATTGAAAAGAAAACAATAAATGTGGCATAAAAGCATTAGGCTATTATTGTGGCCAGATGCCCTAGTAAAATTGTACTACTATCTTTTAACACCTCGATCAAAAGAAAATAACTTAATAATAAGAAGAATAATTTTTATGACTAAGCGAAAACTTTCTATAGAGATTAATTGCAATAATAGCATCCAGCTTCATTACTGCGGCGCTATTCGCTGAGATTCTAGAACTATTTATTTCTTTGTTTGTTTGATCCATTGAAAAATATTACTTCTTTTAAAATTGCAATAATTTTGAAATACGTAAATATGTACATACAGATAAACACAAGCACGCGCGCACACGCACACGCGCACACACACGCACTTTCTCTCGGTGACTAATAAGCTTAAACCCGCTTTTGAATTTGATGAGTAAATATTGGTCTAACCGTTAGTTAATGAGCGATATTGGTATATAATTAAATATGATAAGCGAAAATTGTTACCATAGATTTAATTTGTCGAATAATTTCAAACATATTCCTCTTTTATTTGATAGTTGTAAATTTTGGCCTCTAATAGTATTGCGTTTGATGGTTAGAAAAACATAGTTAATATTACCAATCTCACAAGACACCTATTGTTATAATATAATGCCGTTTGGACTAAAAAATGCTGGTGCTACTTATCAACGCCTAGTAAATCGAATGTTCGAAGAACAAATAGGTAAATCAATGGAGATTTATATTGACGATATGCTAGTTAAGTCCCTGCGAGCACAGGACCATTTAAAACATTTTCAGGAGACCTTCGATATACTTAGAAAATACAACATGAAGCTCAACCCAAAGAAATGTGCATTCGGCGTCGGTTCGGGCAAGTTTCTCGGCTTTATGATATCAAATCGAGGAATCGAGATCAACGCCGATAAAATCAAGGCAATCAAGGACATCACAGTTGTGGACAATGTTAAGGCTGTATAAAGATTGACAGGTGGCATAGCCGCCCTAGGCCGATTCATCTAAAGGTTTTCAGATAGAAGTCACCGTTTCTTCTCACTGCTCAAAAAGAAGAACAATTTTGCATGGACCCCGGAATGCTAACAAGCATTGGAAGAATGGACAAGCACTCTACTTGTACTTAGCAGTCTCGGAAATCGCGGTAAGTGGTGTCCTAGATCGAGAATAGCAAGGTACCAAATTTCCTGTTTACTATGTTAGTCGAACTTTAGGTGAGGTCGAGACCCGGTACCCACACTTAGAAAAATTAGTGCTTGCCCTAATAAGCGCCTCTAAGAAATTAAAACCATATTTTCAATGTCACCCAATTTGTGTGGTTACTACTTATCCTCTCTGCGATATTTTGCATAAGCCTGAACTCTCGGGCCGATTAGCCAAATGGGCCGTTGAGATAAGTGGGTACAATATTGAGTATCAACCCCGAACGGCCATCAAGTCTCTAATCTTAGCAGAATTTGTGGCCGACTTTACGCCAACCCTTGTACCCGAGGTCAAAAAGGAACAATTATTAAAATCGGGTACATCATCGGGGGGTATGGACCCTTTTCACAGACGATGCTTCAAACGTGAAGGGGTCCGGGCTAGGCATCATTTTGAAGCCGCCCACAGGTAATACAATTAGATAACCTACCAAAACTTCCAAGTTAACTAACAATGAGGCCGAGTATGAGGCCATCATTGTAGGTCCCGAACTAGCTAAGAGCTTGGGAGCAGAGGTCATTGAGCCAAATGTGACTCCCTACTTGTGGTAAACCAAGTTAACAGAACTTTCGAGGCTCGGGAAGATCGAACGCAGAGGTACTTGGACAAGCTACAGGGGACCCTAGATCGGTTTAAAGAATGGACCCTATAACATGTACCTCGAGAATAAAACAACGAGGTCAATGCCCTTGCAAATTTGGGGTCATCAATCGAAGACGACGAAATTAGCTCGGGGACTGTCGTACAACTTTCGAGGTCAGTAATTGAAGAAGGCCAAGCCAAAATAAACTCCAAAAGTCTAACCTGGGATTAGAGGAATAAATATATCGAGTACCTAAAGACGGGAAGCTTCCATCGGATCCTATGGAATCGAGGACTCGACGAACAAGGTGGCACATTTCACATTGGCCGAAGATGGAACATTGTATAAAAGGATGTTCGATGGACCATTGGCGATATGTTTGGGACCAGGAGATACCAACTATGTCCTACGAGGAATCCACGAGCGCACCTATGGAAATCATTCCGGTGTCGAATCATTGGTTCACAAAGTCATCAGAGCACGACACTATTGGGCCGATATGGAAAAGGATACAAAAGAGTTTGTTCGAAAGTGAAACAAATGTCAAAGGTATGCGCCGATGATTCACCAACCCGGAGAGCAACTCCACTCAGTCTTATCCCCATGGCCATTCATGAAATGGGGAATGGATATCGTCAGCCCTCTACCATCGGCCCCAGGTAAAGCTAAGTTTATTTTATTTATGACTGACTATTTCTATAAGTGGATTGAAGCATAGGCTTTCGAGAAAGTCAGAGAAAAAGAAGTCATAGACATCATCTAGGACCACATTATATGCCAATTCAGGATGCCTACCGAGATCGTATGCGACAATGGGAAGCAATTCATCGGTAGCAAAGTAACAAAGTTTCTCGAAGACCACAAAATAAAAAGGATCCTGTCAATGCCATATCATCCTAGTGGGAACGGACTTGCCGAATCGACAAACAAGACCATCATTCAAAATCTAAAGAAAAGATTGAACGACGCTAAGGGAAAATGGAGAGAAATATTGCCCGAGGTCCTTTGGGCATATCGAGCAACGTCAAAATCCGGTACGGGAGCAACATCGTTCTCTTTAGTCTACGATACCGAAGCTCTAATCTCGGTCGAAGTCGGGGAACCAAGCGTTAGGTTTTGGCATGCGACAGAAGAGTCTAATCACGAGGCTATGAATACAAGCCTCGAATTGCTAGAAGAGAAACGGGAATCCGCCCTCGTTCGAATGGCCGCACAGAAGCATCGCATTGAAAGGTATTACAACCGAAGAGCCAATCTTCGACATTTTAAAATCGGGGACTTGGTTCAAGAATGGTCACCCTCAATACTCGAGATCCAAACTAAGGAAAACTTGGACCGAACTAGGAGAGACCGTATCGGTTTCTCGATAGCATTGGAAATGGATGCTACAAACTTGGCACGATGAACGACGAACAATTACCAAACAATTGGAACGTATCACTCCTCAAACAATATTACTGCTAAGGTATGACCTTTCTCCATTTTCAGTTATATTTTATACTAACCAGCTGTAGGTGTTCGATCGAAGACATCGAAGGATTCTCCAAACACGAAGTCCTTAGGTCTGAAAGCACGCGTTGCACTCTTTTTCCCTTGGACTGGTTTTTTCCCCAAATGGGTTTTTTCCGGCGAGGTTTTAAACGAGGCAACTGTTGTTCGTGCTAACTTAGAGCAATTCAAAATTATCCGAGGCTTCTTTACAATCAACCTCGAATACTGGGGGGCATCACCCTCGAATGATTACAAGGAAAATACTTTGTGTCAACAAGGTCTCGATAGGTAAGCTTTATAAATGGCCAAACGGTCGAATGAACCGTGTCCATGTAGATTACTCGAGCCCTAATGGCAAAATATTTATGCACGTATAATCTATTGAAAGAAGTATTTTTTCCTTGCTATATATTCCATGCCTTAGAGAAATTACTTTACAATTTCATACTTGTGATCTATTGTGGAAACCGGTTTAAGGGCCGATCGCAACTAAAGTTAGAACAATTGACCCCGTACTCGGGGACTGCCATCCAAAAAATTGACATGGTCGAATTACTAAAACCTTGAGATCGTAAGAGATTAAAAAGGCAACCCTCAATTTTATAGGCCACGACCACCCCACTCGGGGACTGACACTTCGAGCAAGTTCGAAAAAGCTCAAGAGGCAAATCCCAAGGCTACGTCCAAATTAACATAGGTTCGGAGATGCCCGAATTCCCTAGTAAAAATAGGCCTTCCAATACTTTTATAAATCAGTTAAAAAGGCTACCCTCGGGAAAATGACAAAAGGGTTTCGATAACATCAACCCTCAAAAAATCCTAAGGGGTATCGAACTATTTGAACCCTCGAACAATTTTGTGCTAAGGCATAACAAAGAAGAGGGTTTCGATAACACCAACCCTCGAAAAACCTAATGGATACAATCTTATCTTGTGTTAAGTGTTACGTGGAGCCTTCTTGAGATTCCTTGGAACGGCAACGTAAGGCTAAGCAACTGATGTCAGTGCAATTTTTGTCCGCCAACTGAGTTCCCCTCCTACGCTAGACGAGATTGTTAGTGACGTATGGAAAAACCAATGTCAAGAGCAACTGAGATAACAAAAATGAGAATTGAAAGAAAGCTTGATTGCATTAATGAAAGCTATTACAAAAAAAGTAACGCGGTGTCGACGGGGAAAGACACCAGTATAGAGAATTGTTTGCTTGCTAGAAAGTTTTGATTGCTTGATCCCCCCTAATAATGCTTAAGAAAATAAACCAAAGTTGCAAAACATGACCTAACTAAGCTATGGAATCATAATGGAAATACAAGAAATAAAACTACTCTATATTTACAATGAAAAGGACTTAGTTTTCTACAAGGTAGAAACATGTCTGTTATCACAACCTTGTCTTTGGCATCACGATCTGCGCGCGCAACGTTGTTTGCACGCCCGGCACTGTTGGCAGCTGCTTGCGACTGAGCGCTAGCGAGGGATATCAGTGGGGCGACAGAGGCACATGCGCGTTTGTCACTTGGCACGACCAAAACCACGGGGCCGTCTGTGGCGCTAGGCATTGGGAGGCTTGCCAGGACGCCACGGGGCACGTCCAAGGGGTCATGGGGCATGACTGGAAAGCCGCCCATGACATTCTCCCCCACCTGAGTTTGAGACGTCCTCGGTGCCTTACTTGCAAGATAATCTTCAATTAGGCTCTTGTAGGCTTTGAGGTTTTGATAATCAGCTTAATGTATTCATATTTTGATATATATCGCCTCATATTTTGCTCATGTCTCGGTGATTTGAGATGTTTAATATGATAATTTGTGCTAAATTTTGGTATTTCTATATGTAGGAGTCATTTGGATGCAATTTGGGACGAAATGGCGCGAATTGGAGCAAAATTGGAGCAAAAAGTGAATTTTGAAGGCCACAACCAGCGCAGTTTCCAGCAGCTTAATTATTTGAGTGCCAGGGCCAGCGCCCCACGCTGCCCTGGATTCTCAAGACGGGAAAGTTGTATTTTTCGGTTAGGACTCGATTATTTTGACCCCTAGACGCCCCCAACTCGTATAAAAGCCAACCTAAACTTATTTTGAGAAAGAATGACGTTTTTGAGAGGAAAACACAAGCATAGAACCGCCGTGGAGGCCGGATTTCATCTTTTCTTCTACCAAACTTAGTATTTTTTATGTTTCTTTGTATGATTTGTTGTTTGGCTACCATGTCTATGTGGAGCTAAACTTCATGTTCCAGGGTTGTGGTTCTTTCATGACTATTGTTATTCGAACATTGATTTTGATTTCTTAGTTTATCATATTGGTTTATTTATTCGATCTTGCACTTAAATATTTGATTGCTTGATCACCAATTGAATATTAAAGTGGGAATTCTGGATTGCACATAGGATTGAGTATAGCAAGTTCTTGAACCTGGGCATTGGGGAATGGATTCGCGGTTAGGATAGACATATACCTAATTGCCTTGCTTGGTTGATGTACAAAAATTATAAATGTGTTCTTGTTGATTCTAACTCCATAAATATATTGGCGTTAGGTTAGCGTCAATAGGCGAGTAAGAACTCGACAAATTCTTATGAGCAATATTAACCCTGTCAACCAATAAATCAGATAAATTAGTTATTCAATTCAATTGAAAAATACAATAGGAATGTTAGATAGCCAATAACCCTAGACTGTTTTAATTATATTGATATTATAAAAATCTGCCTTTTCCTTTGTTCAGAGTTCACCATTTATTTTCCTTTATTTTGATTAGTTAAGAATCAAATATTTCTAGGTTTAATTCCTATTTAGATGATTAGGATAGTATAATTTAGTTAATAGTTAATCATAAGTCCTCGTGGGTTCGACACTCTATCCTATCACTTTATTACTTGACGACCGCGTATACTTGCGTGTGCACTTTGTCCAAATCTATTCAAGGACAAGGATGAAGCTTTGGAATCTCAAAGAGGGGCTTTAACAAGATCTCAAGCTAAAGAGTTGCAAAATAAGGTCATTGGACTTCAAGAGCAATCAAAGAAGTTGTCAGTTGGGAGGAAGAGCTTAAGGATAAAGGATATGAGTTATCTAGGTGTTATAATTATTTTATGGCCCAAATACATGTCCAAAAAGAGGTGGATTATACCCTAAGAAACATCCTCTCAAGAAGGTCCAAATCAGGCCACTGTTGGACTAATTTGGCACCTAAAATCTGTCCAAACTTGCAACTCATGAAGTCCTACATAAAGCCACGTTTTTATAGCACAAAAAGGACTTAATTATTTCCAAGAAGGATACAATAGTCGTGCTAGATATTGAGTGCAAGTTGGTGCCAAGTTATTTGCAAATTTCCTTCTAGATTTCTAAGATTTTCAAGATTCTATCCAAGATTGGTTTGGTACTTATTTTCATATATTATGGGACAATATTTATTGCTTTCCTAGTTATCTAAGATTATGTTTTCCTTTTACTAAGATTTTTGGAATTACTTTCCAAAAATGACTTGGTTTTTGATTCCTAGTATTTTCCTTTGCCTAAGGTAGTTGGACTTGTTGTCCAAAGTAGTTTAGGACTTTATTTCCTTATTTTTTTAGGTACAATTTCATGACTCCCCACTATATATAAAGGAGTATCTTCTTTGTTTTTAGACTTAGATTATTATAGACAATATCAATAACAATTGTGAGATTTTTCTTGCACTCTTGTGCGTGGCTACTCTTGAATTTATTCTTCAAGAGTCAACTTAAGGTGGTAAGATTAAACCCTTTTCAAAATATTAGATCACTTCTAGGTATTCAAGAAATGTGATAAGTTTAGGCTTATTGTTGTTCTTGTTATTCTAAAGGGCCAGGTTTCACAATCTATTTCTTGTTTTTAAGTCTCTACCAAAGGCGATAGTTCTTTGTTAGCTAATTGTTGTTGTTAGGATTCAACTCCAAAAATAGACTTCTTGAATTCAAGAAACTCTTTCTTGAATTCAATCTATCTTTACTTTCTGTCTTCTTTTTTTGTTTCTTTATTTTTCTTTTAGCTTCCGCATGTTTTTTGATTCTCTTTAGTAGTTCTCGGACCCCTATCGTGTTGTTATCAAGTGGTATCATAGCATCGGCTAATCAAGATTTCAATATTGATAATCTTGGAAGGTTCT
The DNA here is from genome assembly GCF_001879085.1 of Nicotiana attenuata. Classification (NCBI taxonomy): domain Eukaryota; kingdom Viridiplantae; phylum Streptophyta; class Magnoliopsida; order Solanales; family Solanaceae; genus Nicotiana; species Nicotiana attenuata. The sequence goes on from NC_031992.1 coordinate 6,044,213, forward strand.
TGAGCAAAAAAAATGAAAAAATAAGAAGAAAAAAAAATTAGCCCCCCCCCCCCAAAGTGAATAGTTGTTTGGTTTCCAAGTCAAGAAAGGAAACAAGAAGAGGGGATCCTAGTTCTTGAATATTAAGGTAACTTCTTTCCTTATTCTTTTGGATTTTCTAAATTCATTCCTTTTTCTTTTAAAGCTAACTCATTCCTATTCTTTCTAGGTTTGGTCTTCCACTTTCCTTTTCCTTTTCTAACTCCCTAGTTTATCACTAAATGGTTGTGACTAGTTAGGTTTATTAATAAATTTAAAGATTAACGACCAAGAGTTGCTTTGAGTGAAAAAAGACAAGAGAGGTGAGAGTATTAGAAGGGAAAAGCCAATTTTGAGAGATACATAATTCTTCTAATCTTTGTTCAAGATGTTTCAACCTGGTACTTATAGTGAAAAGAGGCGAGCTATGATCCAACAACTTGAAAAGTCGAACTTACAGTATACCAAATGGAAGGAAGACAATGGTAAAGTTATTTTTCAAACAAGAGCTAAAGTGATATCTGCGATTTGTGTCCTTTGAATTGACAAACAATTTGGCTATAACTCAATTAGCACTTATATGGTTGAGAAATTGAACTTGCCTTGTGTTGAGCATATTGAACCCTACATGTTGAGAGGAGTAAAGGTAGATAAAAGAGTGTTATTACTATTATCTATTGGAAGGTATGAGGATGCGATCTGGTGTGATTTGATTCCCATGAATAATTATCATATCTTGTTGGGAAAGCCATGGTATGTCTACGAGAAGAAACTCATTCTTGGGCCTTTGACTCCCTCACAAATTTGTGAAGACGAAAAGACTGTTAAAAAAATATGGAAAAATATGAGAGAGAAAAGAATGGGAGGAGTAAGGGAGTGCATTCCCAAGAGAGGAAAAAAGAGAGATTGTGTTGAGAGAAGAGAGTGGGATGTCGGGGGGGGAGGGGAGGGTATAGTAAGCTTGAGATTAAAGAAAAGAGAGAAGGCCATGAGATAGAAAAAAGCTGTGAGGTAGAGAAACAAGAGGAATTGAGTGAAGAAAACGAAAAAAACATAAGTGAGAAAAAGGAAGCTAAGAGTGAGGAGAAAGTTAATCTTCTGATAAAAGACAAAGAGAGTGTATGCAAGAAAAATAATTTTTTTACTTTCTAACCCACTAAATCTTTCTTGTTTTAGTTCTTGTAATTTTGTGCAGCCAAGTATTGAAAGACCTTTCTAAAGGGGAGGTAAGATGCAAGAGAAGGTGGCAAAGGATCTAATTGGATTCCAACATGAATTTGGCAAAATCAATTCTTTTTGGATGGTGGAAGATAAGATCTTGGTTAATTTCTTTGTTGTTGAACCTTTTGACTTGATCCTTATTTACAGGTTTACAACATGGATTTCCCTAAAGGCAGTGCTAAGTTAGAGCCATTGCATAAAAGAATAAAAGGTGATGTTGTTCCATTAATAAATAAGTCCAAGTATGGTATGTATAATTAGTTTATTCACATTCTTAGCCTTTCTAGAACACCTAAGGTATTTTTGGAGATGATGAACTATACTCTTATTTCTTATGTTGGTGACTTTATAATTTTTGTGGATGATGATATTTTGATGCGTATCAAGTCATTAACTGTATTAACTAAGTTCAAGTGCAAGACTAATTTGCTTCCTTTTGAAATTGAGTATGACATAGATGATTATGCATTCCAACTTGGTGTAAAGAGGCATGAAATTTATGAGAAGAGGTTTGCTAATGAGTTAAATGTTCTTTCTTCTCTTATTCAAGTTCCTAATGAGCTTTCTTGTGATAAATTTCTAGAATGTGAGTTTTGTTGTTTGATGGGAAATCATTCCTCTAGTCATGTTGATTGTGAGCCTGTAAAAGTTCTTGCTTCTAGTAAAGAGGATATGTATGATTATTGTGGCATTAGTGATCAAATACTCTTTCACGAACCTACCTAAGACCCTTTCTGTGACAGTTCGATCACTTATGTAGAATTCATTAATGTTGCGGATATTATTGGGGAAAGTTATAATCATGAGCTTGAATGTATTGAAATTTTTATTTTGGAATTTATGGGTTCTTCTGACCTTTCTGAGAATCTATGTGCTTCTTTGAATAACTTACATGTAGAAGAATCCATATGATTTATAATTGATACTTGGCTATATCATAAAAGTGTCTTATTTGATACATGTGGTAGAGATACTTGTTTTAAATGTATGCATGATCAATCATTTATAATTTCATTGTCTTGCACATTTTTGGACTACCTTAAGAGAGGTTTTTATGGACAAATCTGAGTAGGCATAAATTTTATTGGGACAATGATGCTCATATGCTTTATAAAGGAGTATTTACACCTATTAGACTTAAGTGGTTTAAGTGAACACGTGGTCACTATCTTGTTTTTTTCTTACCATTTTTTCAGAATAGTGGATGCCATTTACTAGTGCCTGTTTTCGTTTTCTAGCAAGATCGAAATTCGAGGGCGAATTTTCTTCAAGAAGAGGGGAATGATAGCATTACAGGAAGCTCAAATCTATTTAAGGACAAGGATAAAGCTTTGGAATATCAAAGAGGGCCTTTAACAAGATCTCAAGCTAAAGAGTTGCAAAACAAGGTCATTGGACTTCAAGAGCCATCAAAGAAGTTGTTAGTTGGGAGGAAGAGCTTAAGGATAAAGTATATGAGTCATCTATGTGTTATAATTATTTTATGAACCCAAATTAATGTCCAAAAAGAGGTGGATCAGATCCCAAGAAACATCCTCTGAAGAAGGTCCAAATCAGGCCACTGTTGGACCAATTTGACACCTAAAATCTGTCCAAACTTGCAGCTCATGAAGTCCTACATAAAGCCACATTTTTATAGCATAAAAAGGACTTAATTATTGTCCAAGATTTGACAAAAGTGATGTCTGCAATTTGTGTCCTTTGAATTGACAAACAATTTGGCTATAACTCAATTAGCACTTATATGGTTGAGAAATTGAACTTGCCTTGTGTTGAGCATATTGAACCCTACATGGTGAGAGGAGTAAAGGTAGATAAAAGACTGTTATTACTACTCTCTGTTGGAAGGTATGAGGATGCGATCTGGTGTGATGTGATTCCCTTAAATAATTATCATATCTTGTTGGGAAAACCATGGTGTGTCTACAGAAGAGCTTCATATAGCATGGAAAAAATAGATACTCTTTTGAGGTTAACAGGAAGAAATTCATTCTTGGGCCTTAGACTCCCTCACAAATTTGTGAAAGACGAAAAGACTGTTAAAGAGAATATGAAAAATTATGAGAGAGAAAAGAGGAGTAAGGGAGTGTATGTTGACATCCCAAGAGAGGAAAAATGAGAGATTGTGTTGAGTGAAGAGAGTGGGATGTCAAAGGGAGAAAAGAGTAAGCTTGAGAGGAACGAAAAGAGAGAAGGCCATGAGATAGAAAAAAGTTGTGAGGTAGAGAAACAAGAGGAATTGAGTGAAGAAAAAGAAAAAAACTTTAGTGAGAGAAAAGAAGCTAAGGGCGAGGAAAAAGTTAATCTTGTGATAAAAGTCAAAGAGAGTGCAAGCAAGAAAAAAGTTTCTTTACTTCCTAACCCATTAACTCTTTCTTGTTTTAGTTTTTGTGATTTTGTACAACCAAATGTGGAGAGACCTTTTGAAAGGGGAGGTGAAGCACAAGAGATGGTAGCAAAGGATCCAATCGGATTCCCACATGAATTTTGTGAAATCAATTCTTATTGGATGGTGGAAGATAAAAGCTTGGTTAATTTCTTTATTGTTGAACCTTTTGACTATTTTGATCCTTATTTACAGATTTACAACATGGAGTTTTCTAAAGGCATTGCTAAGTTAGAGCCATCGCATAAAAGAGTAAAAGGTGATGTTATTCCATTAATAAATAAGTCCAAGTATGGTATGTATAATTGGTTTATTCATATTCTTGGCATTTCTAGAACACCTAAGGTATCTTTGGAGGTAAAGAACTATACTCTTATTTCTTATGTTGGCGCTGGCTGTGGCACAGTTTCCAGCAGCTCAATTATATTAGTGCCAGGCCCAGCGCCCCACGCTGCCCTGGACGCTCAAGACGGGAAATTTGCCCTTTTCGATTAGGACTCGGTTATTTCAACTCCTAGACGCCCCCAACTTATATATATATATATAT
>NC_031992.1:6048452-6104802 GCF_001879085.1 Nicotiana attenuata
ATATATATATATATATATATATATATATATATATATATATATATATATATATATATATATATATATATATATATATATAAGCCAACCTAAACTTATTTTGAGAAAGGGAGACGTTTTTCAGAGGAAAACACAAGCATAGAACCGTCGTGGAGGCCGGATTTCATCTTTTCTTCTACCAAACTTAATATTTTTTATGTTTCTTTGTATGATTTGTTGTTTGGCTACCATGTCTATGTGGAGCTAAACTTCACGTTCTAGGGCTGTGGTTCTTTCATGACTATTGTTATTCGAACATTGATTTTATTTCTTAGTTTATCATATTGGTTTATTTATTCAATCTTGCGCTTAATTATTTGATTGCTTGATCACAAATTGAATATTATCTACGAATCTAAAATTGAACTCGAAAGTGGGAATTCTAGATTGCACATAGGATTGAGTATAGCAAGTTCTTGAACCTGTGCATCGAGGACTAGATTCGCGGTTAGGATAGACATATACCTAATTTCCTTGCTTGGTTGATGTACATGGATTATAAATGCGTTCTTGTTGGTTCTAACTCCATAACATATAGGCGTTAGGTTAGCTTCAATAGGTGAGTAAGAACTCATAGATTCTTATGAGCAATATTAACCTTGTCAACCAATAAATCAGATAAAATAGTTATTCAATTCAATTGAAAAATACAATAAGAATGTTAGATAGCCCATAACCCTAGATCGTTTTTATTACATTGATATCATAAAAATCTGTTTTTCCCTTGTTCAGAGTTCACCATTTATTTTTCTTTAGTTTGATTAGTTTAGAATCGAATAATTCTAGGTTTAATTCTTGTTTAAATAATTAGGATAGTCTAATTTAGTTAATAGTTAATCATAAGTCCTCGTGGGTTCGATACCCTATCTTATCACTTTATTACTTGATGATCGCGTATATTTGCGTGTGCGCTTGGCCGCAACAAGTTTTTGGCGCCGGTGCCGGAGACTTACAAATTAGCTATTTTTCTGGATTAGACATTTTTTTTATCTATTCATGTTTTTTTTATTTAGTTTAGTTAGTATTTTTTTTTTAATTTTAACTTGGAATCTTGGAATGAAAATTATTTGAATGATGGTTATTCTTATTTTGATGATCCTTGTCCATATTGTGGAGGACCCCACTGGTGGAAAAATTATCAGAATATTCCTTGGAGCGAGTTGTGCACATAATCTCAATCCTTTGAGTGAAATATTTGTAATATGTGTGGTGGTCAGATGGCCATTGGGATGGTTGTCCTAATTCTTTTCATCCTTCTCTAAGCCCTTATTATGATCTTTCTAATGATGTTTGTGAGTTTGATAGGGGCAATGAAGTACAAGATATGAAACCTGATGCATATATTAGGGAAATTTTGTGGCAGATAGCAGAGCAACAGGATGAACTCAAAAAAGCTATGAAAAGAATGAGGGAAACAATCACAAGAATGAAAGCCGATATGGAAGAAGTAAATGAAGAAAGCGAGTACTAGCAAGAGAAAAGTTTTGGAAAAAAGGAGATTTTGTGTCAAACTTGGCTGGTAGAACAAGCTGAAAGATTGGAAATATATGAGGTTCAACGTGAGGAAATTACAGATGGGATGAAAGACTCAATAGAAGGAAGAGCTGAACTGAGACAAGATATTGAAAAATTTGGCACTGATATTCACGACTTAGAGGCTCAATTAAATGTAAAGGTTGATGCGTCTAACGCTCAACAAAATATTAATGAGTTGTGTGAAGTTGAATAAGAGCTTATATGCCAAATTGAGGAGCTAAAAGTGGAGAGCCAATCATTCGAGCATATTTCTGTTAATGATGTCCATGTAGAAAAAAGTACACTAGAGCCATGCGAGGTGGCAGATAATGTTATATTTGAAGACTCTAGTGTGTGCACTTATGAGGATGTAAAGAGTAATACAATTTCATAGTTAGGGCGTATTGGTCCTCATTTCATACATTTTTTAACATTGTGTTTGGATGATGACATGGAAATCAGGTCATCTGAGCCTTTGTAGGAGCCAATGGATGAGGAACGAGGTGTTTACACTCTGGAATTTGTCGTGCTAGAGAAACAGAATTACATACCTCATTCGACGGCCAAGAAGTGTAAAATGTGATATTGGTTGCTTGGCCCAATTACAATTGTCCCACCACCCCGGGAGCAGCTGAAAACTTGATGCCAAATTAAGGTACAATTCATAAGTTCGATATGGAGACAAAAAGTGGTTCACGTCGTGCCGCGACATTAAATTAGGCGCTTGTTGGGAGGCAACCCAGCTTTACTGCTTTCTTTTATTTTTTATTTTTTTCTTATTGTAGTATTCTTGTAGTGTTGTTTTATTTTGTAGGATTATGAGCATAGGGAGCAAGGCCATAGGAAGTGTGCAAAAGTGAGCAATGTGGTTGAAACTAAGTGTGGGGTGCCCGCACAAAGGATCATACCTGGGAGAAGTCTGAGTATCCTATGAGCTGCTAATGCTTCGGCCTTTGGCCTACCAGGGAGTCTCTTTTAGCCTCTTGTTATTTACAGTGTACATTGAGGATATTGCATAATTTTAAATGTGGGGTGAGGAGATTGTTTGGATGATTTTCCGTGCTATCCTAGGTTAGTTGTAGTATTCTTTCTTAGTGTAGTAGTTTTTAGGGAAAAAGGCCATTAATACCCGTGTACTTTTGAAATTCATGCACGTTCATCCCCCGTTACACTTTACGTTCAATCTCCACCTTACCGTTAATAAAGTCTATACAATTACCCCTAACCCTAACGCCCCATCCAAGTGGCAGCTGACCCCATCTATTTTTTCCAAGTCAGCTGCCAACTCACCTGCCAAGTGGACTTCCACTAACTTATTAGACCCAAACCCAACGGCCATTCCCAAATATTATTGACCCGTAACCCGTAACCAAAAACACATCAAATAAATAGTTTAAACCCGTCTAAAAATACCTTATTCACTCATTTGCTCGAACCTTTTGGTACTTCAAAGAAAAAAAGAGAATCAAAACCGGTCAAGATCGTTGCTTCCAGTGGCGATTTCAAGCAATGTAAGAAATTTTTCTCCCAAAATTTGATTTTTCTGTTAGTTTAATCTCTTATCTTGAGTTATCCCAAAAATATTTCCGAAGAAAGTTTTCAGAATCCCTTTCAGATTTGTTCTTTGTTGGTTAGGGTTTCCATAAACCCCCTGTTCAACAGCAACTTCCAACCCCTACTGTTCAACAGCAACTTCCAACTAGCAATGATCCCGATTTTGAGATCCCTAACTTTGAACCTGAGCTTGACATAGCTGTAAGGCCAAAGAGCATCTCAGAAGCATGGACAAGACTCCAGCTGAGGCAGCAAGTATACCAATTGCAACCAGGCAAATTGAATTTGTTGGTGATTCAAGTGGTGCAAGTCAGCCTTCAAAGCTTACTTTCTCAGCTAAAGGCCTAACATGGCTGGGAAAATCTGCCATCACTGGAAATCAGTTGAACAAGCAAAGATTGAAGAAGTTGAATGCAAGAAAGGGTAGTGGTAAGGAGCAAAAAGGTTGAAAAAGTTGCTTCAGGTATTGAACATTTGTAAATTTTTGGGATGTGTTGTAATTACTGCCATGTGAGTAAACTTTATATTTTGGTTGTGGTTGTTTAGTTGTGACAGTTGGATGCCATGATATAACTAGGTGTTAGACATCTTTTTGGGGTTATAATATGGTATCCAACTGTCTTATAAACTCACTTTATGAATGTTGATAGTTGGTGAATGTTGGTGAATGCTATGAATGTTATGAATGCTGATAGTTGGTGTTCCATTTTCAATTTTAGTTTTCTGGTTATGTAGTTAGCAATTTTTACCTCTACATAATATGGTATTTATTTTTCCAGTTTTCCATTTTGTAAGTGTTTCAATTTTAAAGCAAGGTATCCAGTTATCTGCAGCTTGTTTTTCAATTTTGCACTTGGGTGTAGTTATTTAGAAAGCAAACAAAGAACATATTTAGGAACAACCAAACATAACTTATAAAGAAAACAAATATGTTTAGGAATTGGAGTATACAATAAAGGAAAAACCCTTTCACAACAAATACTACTACAACATCATAATCAAAGAACATACAAATACTAGTACAACATGGCTACACATATAAAACTCAACATCAACAACTTTGAATTTGCAAAATAATCACTTCATTATCGATGCCACAAAATAACCAATAAACAATCCCTTAGAAATCATAAGCAACATCCTTGTCTTTGCAAGTTTATCTTCCAACTTGACAACTTTATCCACTTCATATTGGTGTATAGCCTTCATGGCAATTACTTCTTCGTTCAATTTGTCTCTTTGCATCTTAATCTCCTCAATCGACGATGTTACATCTTTAATATTAGTCCAATCACTTCGCAGGAAGATTTCATCTTCCCATTCCCAAAACCCACATGAATTAGCCTGTCAAACATAAATCAAAAAGAAGATTTATGTTTCAAAATTGAAATAAAATTATTAACAAAAAAAGAAGAAGAGAACTGAAAAATATGGTAACCTTGGGCCTCGAACATTTTGTAGAATTTTCTTCCAGGGTTATATGGAGTAGACAAAGTGAAGTGTTTGGCTATAATTCCACAGCGACACCTAATCTGTGATAAACAGCTAGCTTGCGATATTTAACAACCAAAGCTACGACGAGAATGAAATAAAGAGGATTTTTTGGGAAGATTTCAGCCGCATGGAAGGTTTTAGCAATGGAGTTTATTTTGGGGGAGAAGAAGAAGACGCTGGGTATGTGTCAAATTAATTTGACTGAAATTGGGTTATGGGGGACTAAATGGCCGTTGGGTTTGGGTCTAATAAGTTAGTGGAAGTCCACTTGGCAGCTGAGTTGGCAGCTGACTTGGAAAAACTAGATGGGGTCAGCTGCCACTTGGACGGGGCGTTAGGGTTAGGGGTAATTGTATAGACTTTATTAACGGTAAGGTTGAGATTGAACGTAAAGTGTAACGGGGGATGAACGTGCATGAATTTCAAAAGTACAGGGGTAATAATGGCCTTTTCCCTAGTTTTTATGTAAAGAAAAAATCAAATTTAAAAAACGAAAGTTGAAAAAAAAAACCAAAAAATTTGGACTTTTCCCGACGTTGGATCTCCTAGACAATTTTCTTGAGGGACTAAAGTTCGATTAAAAATACCAAAAAGATTTTCTTTTATTTTTTTAGGTAGTTAGGTAGTATCCCTTGAATTTTTTTTCGACACCGATCTTTTCCAAAGGTGTAGCTCGAACCGGGTATTCTAGTTTAATTTTTTAATTTTTTTCATAGGAGTAGGATAAGGGAGAAAACTGAGATTGCTCTGAGGTACCTATTTACATGTTTGGTGTTGGCAAGTTAAGTTATGACATGTACTCTGTCTTCCCGCATATATGATTTGAATTGTAAAGCCAAAGTAAATTAAGTAGCCTACTCTTTGACGCCTTTTTCTCAGTTGATTGACTTGTATGCCACCTAGTGCATTGTTGCTTAAAAATTTTCAACTTGCTATGCTTGCTTGACTTGAGATTCGCATAGAACCGTCTTGAGTGAGTCAAGTGCCATATGTGTGTAAGGATATTGATATTCTGTGCTATCTTGTGTAGTCTAAAACTTGCCCCGTGTGTTAATCAATGCAAAATCATTAAGTTATACAAGTCTAGGAGATGACGTCGCCGTTTATTGCTTGAGCATAAAGGTGCTTGTCACTGACAAATAAAATTTTCCCGTTGCTAGTCCCTTTGAGCCTATAGACCGTTTCCTTGGCAACCACATTACAAGTCGTACTCCTAGTTTGTTCTTAATTCGAGATTGTTGAACATTTACCTCCTAAAGCACTTAGTGGCTAAAAGAAGGTGAGAGATTGGGAAGTGACTTTTGAGTGAAACTATGGAAGGGCCCTTAAGATGCAGTAAAAGTGTGAATAAAAGTCACCAGCTTATGAACTTCAAGGTATGGAGTGTGTGACAGAAAAGAAAGAAGAAAAAAAGAGAAAGAAATTTTTTGCATGAAAAAGCAAATAAAAGCTCAAATAATGTAGAAAGACACACATCTCCTAATCATCTCACTCGTGCTATTGAAACCATAGAGGTGCTTAATGGAAAAGATGGCTATGTTAGTTATGATGTATGACAAGTGTATGGATTGAGAAGAAATTACGCTTGAATTGTGAGTGTAGTGTATTAAAGTACTTAGGATGGTTAGTCACTATTACTAAATGTATCCTACCCATCCCTTAGCCTACATTACAACCTTAAAGTCCTAATTGATCCTAGATTTGGCTAGCTTAGATTAGTAGAGATGTACACTACAGGCAAGCTTATGGTACGACCACGGGATGCACATGAACTCTTTGTGAGAGTGAGTGAATTTTGTTCAATTGTGTTATGACCTTAATTTATGTTCAATGACATATTTAAATGTGTGGACTACTTTGATATTCACTCTTTTGCTTGTGGTGAGGGCACTTGGTCTTATGACGGATTGGTGATGTTGTAGACTTTCTTGTGTTGGGTAAGTGTGTGAGTTGAGGATGTTTAGTGGTAACGAGTCATCTTTTGAGGTAAGGTAGTTGTGGAGAGGGTGCTTGAGTTGATTGAGTTGGTTGAATAACATTGAGTATACTTGGGCAATTTAAAAGCAGGAAGAATGTGAAATTTGTGTTTTCATGCTTAATTACCAATATCGATTAAAGTCAAAAGGTAGGGTGTTGATTGCATTATTGTGAAGTCCTCTTTCATAGTGCTAATCACGTTTTGGGGGTGTTAATATAGTTCCATTGCTCGAGGAAGAGCAAGAGTCTAAGTGTGGGGTGTTGATAATCGGCTTAATGTATGCATATTTTGATATATAACGCCTCACATTTTGCTCATGTATCGATGATTTGAGATGTTTAATATGATTATTTTTGCTAAATTTTGGTATTTCTATGTGTAGTAATTATTCGGATGCAATTTGGGATAAAATGGAGCGAATTGGAGCAAAATCGGAGCAAAAAGGCAAAAAGTGAATTTTGAGTGTCAACACCCCATACAGCTGTGGCACAATTTCCAGCAACTTAATTATTTGAGCGCCAGGGCCAGCGCCCCATGCTGCCCTGTATGCTCAAGATGGGAAAGTTGTCTTTTTCGACTAGGACTCGGTTATTTCAACCCCTAGACGCCCCAACTCATATAAAAGCCAACCTAAACTTATTTTGAGAAAGAAGGACGTTTTTTAGAGGAAAACACAAACATAGAACTGCCGTGGAGGTCGGGTTTCATCTTTTCTTCTACCAAACTTAGTATTTTTTATGTTTCTATGTATGATTTGTTGTTTGGCTACCATGTCTATATGGAGCTAAACTTCACGTTCTAGGGTTGTGGTTCTTTCATGACTATTGTTATCCGAACATTGATTTTGATTTCTTAGTTTATCATATTGGTTTATTTATTCAATCCTGCGCTTAATTATTTGATTTCTTGATCACCAATTGAATATTATCTACGAATCTAAAATTGAACTCGAAAATGGGAATTCTAGATTGCACATAGGATTAAGTAGAGCAAATTCTTGAACCTGGGCATCGGGGAATGGATTCACGGTTAGGATATACATATACCTAATTGCCTTGCTTGGTTGATGTACCAGAATTATAAATGCGTTCTTGTTGATTCTAACTCCATAGACATATAGGCGTTAGGTTAGCTTCAATAGGCGAGTAAGAATCTCAACAGATTCTTATGAGCAATATTAACCCTATCAACCAATAAATCAGATAAATTAGTTATTCAATTCAATTGAAAAATACAATAGGAATGTTAGATAGTCCATAACCCTAGATCGTTTTCTTTACCTTGATATGATAAAAATCTGCTTTTCCCTTGTTCAGAGTTCACCATTTATTTTCCTTTATTTTGATTAGTTTAGAATCGAATATTTCTAGGTTTAATTCTTGTTTAGATAATTAGGATAATTTAATTAGTTAATAGTTAATCATAAGTCCTCGTGGGTTCGACACTCTATCTTATCATTTTATTACTTCATGATCGCTTATACTTGCGTGTGCGCTTGGCCGCAACAGGTTTGCTCCCCTCTCCTAAGTATTCTCCTCTACATCACAACCCTGCCATTTCACCAAGAACTCTTGGAGATCCTTCCTTGAGGTGTGAATTACTTGATCATCAAGAATAGGTTCAACACGCCTTTTCTCGGTTGAATTGCGGCCTCGAATACTTGGTATTGTGAGTTGGCTCCATGAAGGATCCTCCGTGTCTTCTCAAAAAGGTTTCAGAAGGCTGACATGGATGACGGGATGGATTTTCCACTAATCTGGGTTATCCATCCGATATGCTACTTTCCCAATGTGCCTTTCAATGGACAAGGGTCCAATGTATTCTTGCAATAGGCGAGGGTCATGGACCCCTGCAAAGAAGTACCGCTTTGGGATTTTGACCATCACTTTGTCTCCTAATTGGTATTCAACAAAACGACGATTTTGATCAGCATGCCTCTTCATCCGATTTTGGGCTTTGACAAGATAACTTCGCACTATCTCCAAATTTCGCTTCCATTCTTTTGAGAAGCAAGCAGCTCGAGGAGATTTTGACATGTTTGGTGCATTCACGGTGTGTGGGAGTAGTGTTTGCTGCCCGGTAACAATTTCAAATGCGCTTTTGTCACGATCCAATTCCCAACCCGGTCGTGATGGCGCCTCTCGTGAAGACAAGGCCAGCCAACAGAACAACAACGCCTCTTTCAAAAATTTTTAAACATAAATGATTAGATAAATACAACTTAATGACAATAACAATCGATATATACGACCCAACACAGCCCGACCGGGGTGTCACAAGTCACGAGCATCTAAGGAAGTCTGAACACGACCACAGGGTCAATAATATACATAATAAAGTTTAGAATCAAAAGACGAAGTCCGGTGTCGCGAATGCCGGCGATCACCTTGCTCGGCTACGATAGCAAATCCTCAACCAGCTCAAACCCGCTACCGGGTAACCAATACCTGCATCTGCACGCGAGGTGCAGGGAGTAAAGTGAGTACTCCAACTCAGTGAGTAACAAAGGTAAATAATAACTGAGCAGCAAGAAATCACGAAAGGCACTCCATCATGCTATATAGGACAGTGCTACCGTTTGAGAAAACAGTAAAACCGTGAAATCCTTTAGAAAATCCATCTGCGCTCAGTTAAAACCTCTTTTGAAAATGTCTTTTTCAACAATTAAGCGAATGACTGCGAAACAGATAGTGCAAGTCAGCACATAAGTCAGCCCCTCGGGCACAACACTCCATCAACAAATAACACTAGGGTATCAGGTAAGCAGTGCAAGAAGTAGCATAGAAGCCAATGAAATGCGAGTGCTGAATGTCATGACACGTAATACAAACAGGAACCAATGCATGAGTGCAATGCAATGCATATGACCACTGCGGCGTGCAGCCCGAGCCAACCATATTTAACGTCGACGGCGCTCACTGGGGGTGTGTACAGACTCCGGAGGGGCTCCTACAGCCCAAGCGCAATAATGAAGCCATCTCGTGGCATCAACCAGGCCCTCGGCCTCAATATCAATACAGTACCACTGCGGCGCGCAGCCCGAGCCATCCATATATCCAAAAATCACTATAACACTGCTGCGGCGCGCAGCCCGATCCATGCTCAGTCCAGAAATGCACATAAGCCACTTGGGCAATATCAAAATAATGGTTCTCAGCTCAAAACGTCAATAAAATATTGTTTAAATTTTCAAATCTTAGAAAAAAATGGCTGAGTTTGCAAAAGAAACAGTATTAAAACTCTGGATCGAGATCAAATAATATGCAAAGTAATGCGAAAACAGTGATATCAATCCCTGAAGGATTCACATAGTTGGCACGAAGCCCGAACATGGCAATCAACCCAAATTATGATGATAACAAGTAGTCTCAGTCAAATACGCGGTAAAAATCAACAACCGGGATGGACCAAGTCACAATCCCCAACGGTGCTCTACCCCACGCTCACATCCGGCGTGCAAGTCACCTCAATACAGCACTATGATGTGCAAATCCGGGGTTTCAAACCCTCGGGATATCATTTACAAGTATTACTCACCTCGAACCGACGAAATCTCTAGCTCGCGACGCCTTTTCTCCTCAAATCGACCTCCACGCGCGTCGAATCTATCCAACATTAGAGCGAATACATCAGAATATGCTAAGGGAACAATACCCAATCGAAAACAATCGAAAAAATAGCAAAAATCTCGAAACTAGCAAAACCCGAGCCCCGGGTCCACTTCTCGAAAAATTACAAAACTCACATTACCGGATTCCTCGTCTCGCCACGAGTCCATACATACCAAGAACTCCCAAATCCGAGCTCAAATGACCTATCAAATCCCACTTTGAAATATAAAAAACTCAAGCCCTAGTTATACCCCTTTTTGATGAATTTCAACCAATTTCCATGTTAAATCTATTATAATCTCGTGTATTTAGGCCAAGGAACTTACCTCCAATCAATCCTCCTTGAATCCCTCTTCAATTTATCCCAAAGAGCTCTCAAAATACTCAACAATGGTGGAAAAATGACTACAACTCGCGGATGAAATGTTTATAAACTCACTGCCCAGCACTGGAATTCCTTCTTCGCGAACGCGGTCAAACACCCGCGAACGCGTAGCATAAAAATGCGTTGACCAATTTTTACCTTACGCGAACGCGGCATCCCAGACGCGAACGCGATGCCTATTCCGCTTGAACCTTCGCGAACGCGGTATCCTGCACGCGAACGCGTAGCTTCCACTTGCCATACCATCGCGAACGCGAAACCGTATCGCGAACGCGGAACACAAAAGACCTCACCCCTTCGTGGATGCGGGACCAACATCGCGAACGCGAAGGCAAAATTCACAGCCTCCTCATGCATCCCTACGCGAACGCGAGAGCCTTCTCGCGAACGCGAAGGCCAAAAGTCTGCAACAGAAACTTCAGAAGATCTGCAACTTCAAAATACCAACAATGGTCCGATTGATCCTCCGAAACTCACTCGAGGCCCCCGGGACCTCAACCAAAAGTGCCAACACAACGCTAAAACCATTAAATCACATCGGATTCAAGCCTAAGTTTCTTAAAAACTTTCGAAATACGCATTCGATCAAAAACCCAAGCAAACGGCGTCCGAATGACCTGAAATTTTGCACACACATCACAAATCACATATCGAAGCTACATCAACTCTCGGAATTCCATTCCGACCCTCGGATCAAAATCTCACCCATCAACCGGAATTCGCCAAAATACTAACTTCGCCAATTCAAGCCTAATTCTACACCGGACCTCCAAAATCGATTCCGATCACACTCCTAAGTCATAAATCATCCCCTGAAGCTAACCGAATCACCGGAAATCACATCCGAGCCCTCCAACTCAATAGTCAATATTCGGTTGACTTTTCCAACTTAAGCCTTCCTTAAAGAGACTAAGTGTCTCATTTCTTATTAGAACCAATCCAAATCAATTCTAACACACCACATACCGATAACGAAACATGAAGAAGCATAAAATGGGGGAAATGGAGCGGTAATACATGAGACGACGGGTCGGGTCGTCACAGCTTTTGTTTGTACTAGAACTCATTTGTGAATTGAAACACAGTTGAGCAGCATCCAAAAGCTTCACCCAATTCTTCTGCGATCTGGTAACAAAGTGGCGGAGATATTCCTCCAACATACCGTTGAACTGCTCCGTCGGGCCATCTGATTGCGAATGAAAACTTGAGTTGTGACTCCATTTTGACCCGAGGCACTTAAATAGTTGGGTCCAAAAGTTGCTAGTGAAGCGTGAGTCACAATCACTAACGATGTCTTTGGGCAGGCCCCAATATTTGACGACATGAGAGAAGAAGAGTCGAGTTGTATCTTCTTCTGATATATATTGGGCCTGCATTAAAGGTGGCATACTTGGAAAACCGATCCACCACAACCAAGATAGTTGTAAGATCTCCGACCTTGGGCAATCCGGTGATGAAATCCAGAGAAAAGCTTTTCAAGGTCTCTTTGGGAGAGCTAGTGGTTCAAGAGTCCCGCTTGTGTCAAGCGGTCTGACTTGTCCTTCTGGCATACTAGACAAGTCCTCACATACTGAGCAATGTCATCGGTCATTTGAGATATGCACGACGAAGTAATGCTATGGTGCGTTCTTCACCGGGATGGCAGGCCCACCGAGTATCATGACATTCTACTAGAAGAGTCTTTTTCAGATCTCCTCCTTTAGGAACATAAAGTCAGTTCCTTTTCACTTTCAGGAAACTATCCTCCATGTAGAACTGGTGAGTTTTGCCTGTCCTACTAGATCAACCAAATACTATGCAGCAGGATCCTTGATGAGTAGATCCTGTATCTGGTCATTTATGGTGGTGGCTACTTCTCTCCCCCTTAGGGTGGCGAGTAGGCACACCGATGCTAGGTCAGCTCTCCCACTGAGCGAATCAGGAACATGATTAGTCTTCCCACTTCGGTATTCCAGATTGAAGTGAAATTCCGCTAGGAGTTCCTGCCACCGGGCATGTCAGCCATTCATCTTCGGCTGGGTCATTAAATAGCTACTAGATGTGTGGTCTGTCTTGACCACGAACGGGGTTCCCAGCAGATAATGCCTTCAAAGGCGTAAGCAATGAACAACATCCAATGATTCTTTCTCGTGGGCGGCATATCACCGTTCTGCGTCCTTCAGCTTTCGGCTCCTGTATGCTACAGTATGCCCTTCTTGTAGTAAGACTCCACCAAGAGCATAGTCTGAAGTATCCATTTGTACCTCAAATGGCTTGGCCAAATAAGAGAGGGCCAAGACGGTGCTACTAGACATGGCCGTTTTTAATGCGTTGAAGGCCTCCGCTCACCTGGGTCCCCAATCCCAAGGCGTGACCTTCTTGAGTATTTCTGCCAATGGCACTACGATGAGGGAGTAATTTTTCATAAATCACCGTTAGAAATTTCATAGACCAAGGAACACCCTTGGGCGGCAGGTTTGTGATAGTTTGAACCTTTTGCTGGTCCATCTTGTTCCGCCCTTCCTCAATGACATGTCCGAGTAAGTCAATCTATTTTTGAGCAAAGGAGCACTTGGATAGCTTCGCATATAATTTGTGTTCCCGCAACCGGGCTAGGACCTTTTGCAAATGCTCCAGGTGTTCTTCTAGTGTTTGGCTATAAACCACAATGTCATCCAAATAGACCACCACAAATTCGTCAATGTACTCTTCGAAGACTTGGTTCATCAGGGTGCAAAATATGGCTGGAGCTTTAGTCAAGTCGAACGGCATAACCAGGAAGTCGAACGACCCATATCTTGTCCCACAGGTCGTCTTGTGTTCATCACCCTCAGCAATATGAACTTGCCAATACCCTGTCTTCAGGTCAATTTTTGTGAACACCGTCGCACTCCCCAATCTATCAAACAAGTCTTCCATGAGCGGAATAGGATACTTGTTCTTCATGGTGATTTTGTTTAGAGCACGATAATCCACACAGAGTCGTAGACTGCCATCATGTTTCTTTTGGAATAACATAGGGGACCCATATGGGGACTTGGAGGGCACAATGATCCTGTGTCTAGCATCTCCATCAACTGTCTCTAAAGCTCGGTGTGTTCGGGTTGTGACATTCTATAAGGTTCCTGGGAGGGTGGCTTCCACCCGGCACCAACTCAATCTCATGGTCCACAGTGCGCCCAGGCGGGAGTCTCTTTGGAATATCCTGTGGCATGACGTCTTCAAACTCCATTTGTAGCTCCTTTACTGGTGTAGGAATGGGGCCGCAGGAGCGTTCTATATCTTCAATGCATAGGGTAGCCAGGAACATAGGTTCATGTCTTTTGACTCCCTTCTTCAACTATAAGGCCGAGATATTCTCAGCAGCCATCTTCATGGGCATGCACGGGATAATGTAGGGCTTGGCCCCGTTTTCTCCCATCATCAGAAGCATGTCTGCATATGGCACGGGCATGGTGTTGGTTTTCCTTTAGAATTCCAACCCAACTATCAACTCGAAGTCATCTATGATCACCACGGTGCAAGTTGAATTTTCCTTCATAAGAACCCAGCTTCACGGTACTTCTTTGGCTATTCCACCCACTGGCTGAGGAGGTGAGTTGATAGCCTTGACATGACCTACGCCCTTTACTACAACTATACCAACCTAGTTGAGGCCAAGTAGTTGTGGGTAGAACTCGTGTCTATCATTGACTGAATGGGCTTGCCATTTACCTTCAGTTCAATGAACATTGGGGTCCTCGCTTGTTTAAGAAGAGTCCTCTCATACGCGTTCTTTTTCCCTTTCTTGATGATTGGGCAGGGGTCCTTCTTCTTACAGATACCAACACTGGTTCCCGCTAATGCCTCAGGAATAGAGCCAACAATTGCATTGAAGGCACCTATTGGTTCGGTCTGCTCCGCATCATCTTCTTCGTCATCCGTCCCATCATTAAAAGCTTGATGGGCGTTCATCTGTGCATGTGGACATTCATTATTCCAATGTGGCCCGCCATAATGATGACATCCTGAAGGGGGCTTTCTCCCCCGATCATTGTTCTTTTGACGCAGCACTGTTGTTGCCTGAGGAAGAAGCCTTAGATTTGGTGGCACTCTGATCTCCCCCACTTCTGCTAGGGCCACCATTATTAGGCTGACCTCCTTTGTATCCCGCTCGGACAGGCGGTTGAGGCCTATCCTTCCGAGTTTTTGCTTGATAGTCCCCAAGGCATTTCACTTCTTGGATAGCCTTGGGTAGGGTATCTACTCTTTGTCTTTGCAGCTCCATGCGGGGATAAGGTTTTAACCCTTCCAAGAATGTAAAGAATTTGTCTTTGTCCCCTATGTCACGTATGTTCAGCATGAGCGCGGAGAATTCTCGCACGTAATTCCGTACAGATTTGGTCTGGCAGAGCTCCCGTAGTTTTCTCCTTGCATTGTACTCAATATTTTTGGGGAAGAACTATAGGCGTATGGCTGCCTTAAGTTCTTCCCATGTCTCCAGAGCATTTTCACCGGCCCTGATGGCTTCGTACTTCACTCGCCACCAGAGTTTAGCATCACCCTGAATATACATGGCATCAGTTGCTACCTTCTTGGCTTCTTCTAGGCCTCCCACGACATCAAAGTACTGCTCGATGTCGAATATGAAATTTTCCACTTCTTTAGCATTCCTAGCTTCACTGTATGGCTTTGGCTCAAGAATTTTTCAGTTTTTGTGCCACAGGGAAGAGGTTCGCAACACCCCCGATTTGGTTTTCACCTCCTCGAAGCAAGCCTTGTAAAGCAGCATTGACCACATTGAGCTGGCCTGTCAAGTTGTCTATAGTTTGTTGCATGACATTCACCATATCTACCTCTTGTGCCTTGTAGGCTAAATCCTTAGCACGCTCCTGTTGGAGGCCCTTGAATTTACACAAAATTTTGGCTGCCTCTGTGGCTGCCGTTTGCCGGCCTCCTTCAGAGTCACGACTGATATTTTCTATGTCAACTTCGGCCTGGAGCATTCTGCGGTCCAGGTCGTCAAACCCTTTGCACTGGGTTGGTTCTTAGTTCAGGCACCGTATCCACAATGGGTCGTAATACATCAACCGTCTCTTTAAGGGCCGAAATGCGATCCCCATGATTCACCATGGTCCGAAATTATGGTAATGGCAATGTGTTCCCTCGTCCGATGTCGAGCCTAGGCTCTGATACCAACTGTTATGTGGAGCCTTCCTAAGATTCCTTGGAACGGTGACATAAGGCTAAGCAATTAATGTCAGTGCAGTTACTATCCGCCAGTTGAGGTCCCCTCCGTACGCTAGACAAGATTGTTCGTGTCGTACGAGAAAATCAATGTCAAGAGCAATTGAGAGAACAGAAATGAGAATTGAAAGAAATCTTGATTGCATTAATGAAAGCTATTACAAAAAAGAAACGCGGTGTCAAGGGGGAGAGACACCAATACAGAGAATTGTTTGCTTGCTAGAAAGTTTTGATTGCTTGATCCTCCCTAATAATACTTAAAAAAATAAACCAAAGTTACAAGACTTGACCTAACTAAGCTAGGGAATCATAATGGAAATACATGGAATAAAACTACTCAATATTTATAATGAAAAGGACTTAGTTTTCTACAAGGTAGAAACAGGTCCGTTGTCGGCAACCTTATCTTTGGCATCACGATCTGTGCGCGCGGCGTTTTCTGCACGTGCGGCGTTGTTGGCAGCTTCCTATGGCTAGGCGCTAGCGAGGGATATCGGTGGGGCGACGGAGGCAAATGCGCGCTTGTCACTTGGCGCAGCCAAGACCACGGGGCCATCCGTGGCGCTAGGCTTTGGGAGGCTTGCCAAGATGCCACGGGGCGCGTCCAAGGGGTCATGGGGCATGGCTGGAAAGCCGCCCATGACATAAGGCATGACAAATTTTTATATGATTAACTTTTTAAACCGAAAGGTAAAAAAGCCATTCTTTTGAGGCCATATCGGACTAATTCAAGAGCCTAAGGGCTGTTTTATTTTTTAAGTTCGAGAAATTATCCTTACTCAACTAAAATTTAAGGGTCACCCTACTTCGAGTTCGAGCAAGTACTCACTCGATTATAAAGACTACACTAGTCCGACTTCGATCTGATTGCCTAAGTCTCAAACTTGTGAGCAAAATCTCTATAAGGCATGAAGGCATGAATAAAATAGAATTTTCACGAGGCAGGAAAAAGAAAAAAGACAAGTCAAAGAGAAAAAAGATCTTTTATATACGAAGATATTTACAAGAACCGATCAGGGTCCCACGCAGAAAATAAAAAAATGAAAAATTCTAATATTCCCAATTTTCCTCGAGGGCAGCTTCTTCTCCATCGGGGTCCTCCCCATTCTCGGACCCGCTCTTGCTGTCGTCATCATCATCGTCATCAGAGGAGGCCAGTGCCCTAGCATCGTCTTCGTGCTCTTTGGCCTTCTTTATCTCATCAGTAAATTCGAAACCTCGAGCATGAATTTCTTCGAGGGTCTCCCTATGAGATTGGCATTTAGCAAGCTCGGCAATCCAAAGAGCTCGAGATTGGGCGGCCTCGGTAGACTCTTTTGCTTGCTCTTGAGTAGTTTCAGCATCGGATCGCTAGATGGCTACGATCGAAGCTGAGGTCGAACCGGATCGGCAAAAGACGAGGACGTGGACGAGCATCACCAATCTTAAGATTTAGAGAATATTCTATGGATATTCTTTTCTGTTATTACATTTAGGGTTTTGTGGCCCTTATAAATAGGAAGTGACGCAGATCAGAAAAGATGATTGGACCTTTTGTAAAGAAATTTATCAACATTCTCTGTACAAGATTGTCACTTTATTGAATAGAAATAAAACTTGGCTTTACACTTCTCTCCTGTTATTCCTCTCTCCCCATCCAAGAAATATCGGAATACACGATCGTTTATCATCATCCATCATTATCAGAAAACACATCCGAGAATCTCATTCTTGTCGGGTGATCATTGTCTCATTTACTATTTAGAAGCTATTTATTATGATTTATTGCTCTCCTTTATATTTCTAAGTCTTTATTGTTCCATTATTCCCTCAAGATAGTCTTCTTTAATATTACATATTAAATACTCGCCTTAAAGTACTAGATCTGTCATTGAATATTAGTGTTGGCTATGATTAATCTTATTTTTCAATAAATCTAATTGTATAAAACAAAGACATATTTTTGTTGGGTCACACAGGTTGAACCTTCTTCCTGCGTGTTTGACAAGTGAAATATCGTCAGTTATTTTTTTCATGTAGATATTTCTTAATCTCTCTGATTAATAACAGGAAGATGAAAAATGCTATTGCAGAATAGGGTTCGTGGATTATAATTTATACATCACCACGTTATCTATTATTTGGTATGTAGCATTCCAAAGATCGACCATTAAGGATGTTGATTATCGTACCTATAAACTATGCTTTTATGGAATTAGACTGGAAAAGTATTTACTATTGATGTTAACATACTAATTATATTTGTTTTTATTTTGTCATGTTGAAAATTGACCTATATATAAGTAAGCATGACACTGAAAATAGTTGTGTACAATTAGCCTTTTAGTGTTATAAAATAATAAGAGAAGAAGAATAGTATGGCAAAGAAAAGTAGGGAGAGAGAATACTTATTGATTTTGGGATGAATTACAATGGGAATAGAAGTCTCTATTTATAAGGAGAGGGTGACTTAGCCACCAAGCAATGAACCATAGAATCTCTCTAAATATAGACATTCACCATAAATACAATTCTATTTATAACACTCCCCCTTGAATGTCTATTCAACAGATAATGTGCCTCGTTAAAACCTTAACTAAAATAAAACCTAGTGGGAAAAAATTCTAGAGAAGAAAAAAGAGTACACATATCTAACAATATGCCTTTTGGTTGCCTCGTTGAAAACCTTGCAAGGAAAACCAAATGGGACAAAACCTTGTAAGAGAAAAAGAGTACAACGCGTATTAACTCCCCCTGATGAGAGCATCAATTCACTTCCTTAAGCATTTACATTCCAATCTTGTGCACCATCTTCAAAAGATCTTTGGTAGAGATTTGATGAACAAATCAGCCATATTAACTTGAATGAATATATTGCACCTTGAAATCATCATTCTTGATAGAGATGAATTGTCTTCATATGATCTTGTTGGAATCGTCAGTTCAATATCTTCATATGGAGGTGAAAACTCTTGCTATCATATTATCATGCCTATAGTTATAGCAAGATACATTTGTGCACAAATTGAACTGAGGATGACCATGAATTCTATATGATTTAACCAATTTAAATCCTTCAAGGATTGTCATATAAGTCATATAATAGACTTTAATTAGATGCATATCAAGTTTTCATGTCATGCTAGACAAATAAGATATTCAAAACTAATTGTACATATCATTGGCTTCATACTTTCAAATGTTTGAACTGAAGGTCCAAAACTATATGTCTTTCGTATGAAACAAACTCTATTCGAATTGTGTCTCTTTCATTTGGCCAATATTTTTGTGTCTATATTCGACAGACTTAAGATCCTCGTCTATACTTAGCACTAATATAGATGTCGTCGACGAATATTTTATATCGGTTCCAGCTTTATTTTCATAAAGACATGACATAGAGATCTCTTCGTTCATATTTTCAGGTACCTGAATCTCTCTTGAAATTTTGTGAAGTGTTATGTCATGTGATCTTCTAGATCACTTGCCTCCTTTATTATGATCATTTTGATCATTTGCTCATATTCTTTATCAAGAAGTTTATTTGAAGCCGATTTGTCTATACGCTTCAAGCGTACTATAGACTTTGTCTTTCTAGGACTTAATAGGAGCATTTGAACGAGAATATAGTTACTTTCTTTGGGTCAGCAAATGCGTCTGGCATGCTTTGCAATATATCGCAAATGAATTATCTTTTTTATGAACCTCGAGTTCATATTATCTTATTCGAGGATCTAGATGTACAAATGATAATTCATTCCACGTAACTTTTCTCAACTGTTTATCATGTCTCCCCCTCATGTTAGAAAAACTAACTTGTTTCCTCAACTTTAAGAACTCATCTTTGTGCGTTATAGGTGTTAATTAAAATATACACCGCACATCAATAATAATAAGATGGAATTATCTGGTTCCTGACCTTGAACCACTTGTGAGGGGAGAATGTAATATACTTTTGTATATAACCTATATCAAACTCATATAGATAACTTTGTTCTCATAAGCAATAGTTTAGCTATTAAGTGGAGGCACTCAATAAATCATTTTGCTAACCCAACTGTAATGTAAGCCAACTTATCAAGATAAACTATCTTGAATAGGAAATCTGGAAATTATGCTCGAAATTAAATTATTGAGCAAGTTACCTCGCAAAACACCATGTTGCGGGTTATTAATAATCGCACATGTAGCCATCTCATAGATGCATCTTATGTGGTATACATGGCTGGTGAATGAGCCCATATTCACCTTTGATATTTCCAGCATTCATGGGATTCAGTCCCAATTTTAGTTGGTATATTAATTAATGAGAACAGGCAACATAAGAGAATTCGTAAAGAACTTTCTAGTTCTTTAATATTTACCCATGTGAATTCTCTTTTATTTTTGCACATCATACTTAAATGATATGGGTAAACCAATTATGCCAACTGAATAAATTATCAATATTGATAAACTTCAGATTTACACCATGACGTGTGCAATTATCGATAAACTCTAAGTTTATTATGATATGGGTTTTCTATATCAATAAAATTCTCTTTATTGTGGCATTCTTTTGTTTGTGCAGTACAAACTGGAGAATAAAGCGGGTAGCTTTTCACATACATATTACCCCGCTACAAGTTGTAGTAATAGAAGATATTAAATCTTTCCTTCATTTATAGTCTCATTATGACCAACCGCTTTCGTGAATACTTTAGAAACTCAATAAGTTTCTTTGAGACTTGCTACAACACAACGTCTTATTGGTAATCAATTGTGTTTCTTCAAAATAGTAATAATTGGCTCTTCCAGAGCTCTCAATTAATTTGGTACTACCACATATTCATCCACATCCATATGGTGAATATCTCTTTTAAAGAGAAAGTTATACCATTATGGTTATGGTCAAAATTATATGCAAGATCTGTTTCTTGCATTACCATTGTCTTTTAATAATCACAATGCCAAAATATTTTTGCGCACAATAAGTACGTGACCAATGACTATTTATGCCATAATAATGATATATTTTTTTTATATCATCTCAAACCTCCTTCTAGAGGTGAGTGTGACATATTCACTACCACTAGTACGTTTTATTCTTCAAGAATGATTATGCATTCAGAATTCACATGTTATCACATTCACATCATGAATGGACCACAATCATTTATATGTGCTTTACGAAATCTCATGTCAAATCGATGACAAATATTACTTTCACAAAGTGAATGATTATCTTGAGAATCCTTATTATTCTCATTATCACAATGATGACGATTATAATTTCGTCTATAATCATTCTTTGGGTGGTTATAATGTCTTTCAAACTCCATTAGAGTTACAATCAAAATTTATCGTCTTTGCTTGTATATAAAATCAAATTATAGAATAAAAGAGAAAAATACGGTAAATCACTTACCTTAAATCCAGAATTAATCATGAAGGAAGTTCATGGAACAATTGACAATCATTATGCTCAATCCCAAAGCTTCTACTCAATTGGTTAGAGTCTCGTGCTGATAACGTGTTATAAAATAATAAGAGAAGAAGAATAGTATTGCAAAGAAAAGTAGGGAGAGAGAATTCTTATTGATTTTGGGATGAATTACAATGGGAATAGAAGCCTCTATTTATAAGGAGAGGGTGACTTAGCCATCAAGCAATGAACCCTAGAATCTCTCTGAATATAGACATTCACCATAAATACAATTTTATTTATAACATTTAGTTAATAATCAATAGAGTAGAGATTTGTATTGATCCTGCATCTGAAGTCTCAACCTATGATTTAGGCCACATTAAATGAGATGCAAATAACAAATCATGTTAATTGTTGCACGGACAGGCCAATACTAGACCATGTTCAATTTTTCTAATATGAATTCCTTTTCTTTTCAATTTCCTCCGTAGATTTGAGAGTGAAAATCTCCATAATAATTTGCTTAACTAAAAGAAATAATCTCTGTTTAATTATGATTTTGCTCTTTCGTGTGAGTTTGGAGACCAAATCGCGTATCTTCGATGGAGATTTGTATTTTACTTGAGCATCGGCAATCAATTGTTAGGCGAATGACTTGTACAATTGACTAATATTTTACACTTTAAAAATATTAATTATTTTTCTAATAAATTTAAAGTTAACTAATATTAGAAATATTCAAATAATAATCCCACTTCAATTGTGATACTTCAAGAAAATAAATGTAACTGCAGTATGAGATTTATTTGAAATTAGAGAATACTCAAAGTGACTATCTAACTTGAAATTACTCAAACTGACTATCTTCATTTTCACCTGACCATGAAATTAGAAAATACTTGAAATTAGAGACTAGCAAGAAAATACTGAAACTGACATATAAAAACTTGAAATTAGAGAATACCTAAACTGACTGTCTAACTTCATTTTCTCTTCCTTTAATTCGTTTTCCCTTTGCGTCTTCGACCTTTTTAAGAATGTAAGTAAATCTACTCAACATGACCCTCATGAGCAGTACGTCTCCAATTAAACTGCAGTATGAAAAAGAATTTAACATAAGACAAAATATTACTAATAAAATCTCTCAAATAAAATCACTAACATATACCCAATTAGGGACGAAGCGATGTTGTGGTAGATCAGTTGGGCGAAACACCTACAGAAGAAAATAAGTAATAGACTTGAGTTTTAAGTAATAAATGTATACTACTACTTAATTTGTAAAATCAAAATAAAATAAAATAAAATAAAAACTATATACCACAATATATAAAGCAAATGCAGCAGGAACGAGAGGGATAAGTGCCACGGGCAAAGAAAGCTTAAATAGAAACAGATCCACATCGAACCATTGCCAATGATATAGCAAAAAGAAAGCGCCTAAATGCACCGCTTAGCGATCTTGCGAAGTATAACTGTTGTATCTGGTCTCCGAGCAAAAAGATACAGAAAACAACAAGTATGAGAAATATGCTTGAAATATAGACAACCTTCCATAAATCATTCTTGTAAAAAACGGGGGCGGCTCGATGAAATCGGAGGCCTAAAGTCAAAACTTAATAAGATGTGAGGAAATAACTTTAGTAATGTGACAATGTTTGGATAACCAAAAAAAAAATTGTATGGTTTTAACAAATTTTCTTTCAAGTTTTTAAGTTTTCTTTTAAGTATTTCACAGTATAACATTGTCTAATATTTTTATATTTTGAGTTAAATTATTCAAATGTTCATATCTACTAATAAAATATTTGATAACTAAAATCAATGTAGTGTATTGAAACAAAATGTTAATGTTTTGTTAACTTAAAAAATTCTTACTAATATAAATAATTATAATCAATAGAAAAGATTTTGGGGGTCTTTGACTCTTAGGGGCCTAAATCAGAAGCTTTAGTCATCTTACCCTCGAGGCACCCATGGTAAAAAAAAAGAAACGCCCAATTTGAAACAAAATGGACAGAAAATCATAAAAGGCGCCTCGTTGTGGACCTCCCACAAATCTGCCGATCACGTCCTTGCCCGCCATCCCATACTTCAGCAGAATGAACAAGAAGCACATACTAGAAATACCAAGAATAATATCTCATATTCCGACAGAATAACCTGTCCTATCTGTGGTAATACTCATATAATTCAGCAACCAACAAAAAGGGAACAGATGTAAATAGGAAACTGTTTGGGAAATAAATATTAAAATCAAGCAAAACAATAAAAATAAGAAACAAATGGCCCTCATTTGTGAAGATTTTTACAGTGAGAAAGAGGGTCTTTTTGTGTTTTGAGTGTTGAAGCTTGTGGAGGAAACTGAAAAAACGTCTAAAGATTTTTACTGTGAGTGAATAAGAAGGTATGTAGCGCTTTGAGTGAAGAATGTTGAGGCTTTGTGAGGAGAAATGGAAAAATATGAGACTGTAATGTTAGCAGGTAGTCTCTGGTGGAGGGTTTTTCATTGTTGTAGGGTATGAGAAAAGATGAGTTACCTTTATTGGAAGTAAGTGTAAATATACTAGTACAAGCAGAAAGCTTGCATACTTGTACCATTGGCTCTTTGCGGAAGCTAGTGGCTTTTCAGTTAAGTTGATATGGAATTTGACTTTTCTAAAGAAAATCGAATCCTCCCTATACTTCTTGAATCTGACGAGGTCTTTCAACTCAGCCCCCAAGATAAGCCTGCTCTCCTCTAAAAATTCATATTCTCCAGTGAGAGCACTACACCTCATCCATCCCAGAGTAAAAGAGAGAATAAATCCCATGCCGTCCAGTACAGTCACAATGAACAACAAATATTTAGTATCGCAAGTGAAAATCTTGGATGAATATAAAAAACTCATGCCGCCATTGATGCCAAAAAGGAAATCAAGAATATAGATAATAAACTTTAGCACATCGTCAAGTTCCACTCTGAACTTGCGATCATCCTCTCTCATTTCCTTGCATGCGTTCTCTAAAATTTCCAAACTCAATTTATCCTCAGATGTTTCGACATAATCTTGCAGATTTCTAGCTGGCGATACCATGCGTGCAGAAACAATGTCGGTTGGTATATTTATGTGATCGGGAGATGACCACTGACGTACTGTCACGATCCCCGTTCACCCTCCATGAACATGTCGTGATGGCACCTAGTTCCTACGACTAGGTAAGCCTAACAGTGCGGAAATAGCAATTTAACTTGAGGAATAATCAATTAAAATTGAACATATGAAAAATAACAACTGAATATAAGGCCGCCCGGCCTATACAACTCTAAAGATATGCGGAAGCCTACAACTCATCCCAAAACCCGGAAACTCACGGGAAACACAGGCTAATAGAATTACCATAAGCACTCTAATCTCCAGAATATCTACATCAAAAGTATGATAGGATAACAACTCTACAACTAGAATAAGGAAGAAGACTCTTCGGTCTGGGGACGCTGCAGATATACCTCGAAGTCTCCGTGTGTCTCCCCGCCTCAAGGATAGTGCGCCTGAGAAGAGGTACCTGGATCTGCACATGAAAAACATGCGCAGGAAGGGCATGAGTACACCACAGTTGTACTGAGTAAGTGCCAAGCCTAACCTCGGTCGGATAGTGACGAGGAAGGTCAGGGCCCTACTGAGATAAAACATATTAAATAATAAGATAACGGAAACAGTTTAAATAAAGTCTACAGCGAGAATCTAAACCAGATAAATAGGGAAGAACAGTAGTAGAAAGCAAAGGTCACAATACAAGAAATACCGCTCTCCACAAAGAATAATAGCCGGGGATCTCTTGGTAGCCCGAGGATCTCTTGGTATCCTCATCATATGCACCCGGGATCTCTTGGTATCCCGAGGATCTCTTGGTATCCTCATCATAAACACTGGGATCTCTTGGTATCCCGAGGATCTCCTGGTATCCTCATTAAGCAAGTCGGGGATCTCTTGGTATCCCAATATATATATATATAAATACATGTGCTAGGGATCTCTTGGTATCCCGCACCCTCAATCCGGAATATATCAAGTACAGGGGGATCTCCCGGGCAGCTGTCCCGTAGTCCCAAATTAAACACACAACAACAACAACTCAAAATCTGAGAATAAGTGCAACAATCAGTACAAGTAGTAGAAATTTCTAGCCTAACGTGCTTCACAGAGAACAAATAGTATAGTTAAACAAGTAAGCAAGCAAGTCAGCTAAGCATGATTCTCTAAGCTAGCATAGGTTTAAACTTGCAGTCTAGAATGAACAGGTAAAACAGGAAACTCAATTTAAATACTTCAAGTAGAAACAGGTTTACAACAATTAGCTCAAGTACGCGCTCGTCACCTCACGTACGAGGCATTCAAATATTCAAAGATCATGTCCTAAGGGGAAAGGTCCCCCACACAAGGTTAGACAAGCCACTTACCTTGAACCGGCTCAATATCAACTAGAAACCACGCTCCTGCCACGAGTATCCGACTCCAAATGGCTCAAATCCATTCAATTCAATTACACATTGTAAATAACATCGCAAACACCTGGTTTTGCTATTAAATTCAAAGCTACGGCGCGAAAATAGAAAAAATGACCAAAATGCCCCTCCAACCAACGTCTCAGAATCGAATAAATTTTATATTTTTAGAACCCTCGTACTCTCACGAGTCTAACCATATAAAAATCTCCCAAATCGGAGGTCAAATGCCTACTCAAAACTCAATAGTCTAGCCAATGAAGTTTTACCCCAAATTATCAAATTTTTGGTCCAAAATTCGAATTCCCATGATGTATTTAACTATATAATGATAAAGTATAACAAAAAGGGATCAAAGAAACGTTACCCAATGATTTCCTCTTCAAAACCCACTCAAAATCGCCTTCTCCCGAGCTCTCAATCGATTTTTCAAACTTATGAAATTAAACCCTCGAAATTGCTATTTCTGAACAGCGAATACCGCTTCTGCAGTCCCGCCTATGCGAAGCACTGGCCGCTTCTGCGGCTCCCTTTAAAAATCCCAGCTTCCGCTCCTGCGGTTCCCATCTCGCAGAAGCGGATCCGCTTCTGCGAAAATCCTACCGCTTCTGCGGTTTCCTGGAGGGTGACCAAAAGTCGCTTCTGCGACGTCCAAGGCCGCTTCTGCGTCTCCGCTTCTGCCAGGCCGCAGAAGCGAAAATACCAGAAAGAAAAATACCAGCTGCTGCAACACTTAGAGATTTCCTCTGTTAACCACCCGAAATCATCCCGAGGCCCCTGGGACCTCAACCAAAAACACCAATACCACCTAATACCTTATTCAAACTTGTACCAATCTTAAAAACACATAAAACAACGCCGGAAACCCGAATTAATAAAAGATTCAAGCCTAAGAACTTCAAATTCCAACAAAACACGCTTTCGATCAAAAACCTACCCGAACCTCGTCCGAATGACCTGAAATTTTGCACACACATCCCAAATGACATGACGGAGCTACTGCATCTTTCGGAATTCCATTCCGACCCTCGGATCAAAAACTCACTATCAGACCGGAACTTCAAAAATACAAACTTCGGCATTTCAAGCCTAAATGAGCTACGGACTTCCAAAATGCATTCTGAACACGCTCCCAACCCCGGAATCACCTAACGGAGCTAACGGAAACATCGGATTTCCATTCCGAGGTCGTCTTCACACTGTTCCGACTACGGATCATTTTTCAACACTTATGCTCTCATTTAAGGACTAAGTGTCCCAAAACACTCCAAATCCTAACACCGAACGTCCCGGCAAACCAAAATAGCAGAAATGAACTTAGGGGAAGCAGTTAATGGGGGATCGGGGCGTAAATTCCAAAAACGACCGGCCGGGTCGTTACATCCTCCTACACTTAAACATTCGTTCGTCCTCGAACGAGCATAAAGAACATACCTGAAGTAGTGAAAAGATGAGGGTACTGGCTGCGCATATCCTGCTCGGTCTCCCAAGTCGCCTCCTCGGCCGGCTGACCCCGCCACTGAACCTTCACTAAAGCAATGTTCTTTGACCTCAACTTTCTGATCTGTCTGTCCAATATAGCCACTGGCTCCTCAACATAGGATAGATCCTTGTCCAACTGGACTGAACTGAAATCCAACACGTGCGACGGATCACCGTGATACCTCCGGAGCATCGAAACATGAAATACCGGATGAACTCCGGCCAAACTGGGAGGTAAGGCAAGCTCGTAAGCAACCTCCCCAACTCGCCTCAAGATCTCAAAAGGGCCAATAAATCTCAGACTCAACTTTCCTTTCTTCCCAAACCTCATAACGCCTTTCATAGGCGAGACCCGAAGCAGAACCCGCTCACCAAGCATATATGAAACATCACGAACCTTCCTGTCCGCGTAGCTCTTCTGTCTGGACTGGGTTGTACGGAGTCTATCCTGAATAGTCTTAACCTTCTCCAATGCATCCTGAACTAACTCTGTGCCCAATAGCCTGGCCTCACCCGGCTCAAACCAACCCACCGGAGATCTACACCTCCTACCATATAAAGCCTCATACGGCGCCATCTGAATGCTGGACTGATAACTATTGTTGTAAGCAAACTCCGCCAGTGGCAAGAAATGATCCCAAGACCCTCCAAACTCAATCACACACGCACGGAGCATATCCTCAAGAATCTGAATAGTGCGCTCGGACTGTCCGTCCGTCTGGGGGTGAAATGCTGTGCTCAACTCCACCCAAGTGCCTAACTCCTGCTGCACGGCTCTCCAGAACCGCGATGTGAACTGGGTACCTCTGTCCGAAATAATAGAAACTGGAATACCATGCAGACGGACAATCTCCCGGATATAAATCTCCGCCAACCGCTCCGATGAATAAGTGGTACACATAGGGATGAAATGAGCGGACTTGGTCAGCCGATCCACAATGACCCAGATGGCATCAAACTTCTTCAAGGTCCGTGGGAGTCCCGACACGAAATCCATGGTGATGCGCTCCCACTTCCACTCCGGAATCTCTATCTGCTGAAGCAACCCACCCGGGCGCTGGTGCTCACACTTCACCTGCTGGCAGTTGAAGCATCTAGACACATAACCAACTATATCTTTCTTCATCCGCCTCCACCAGTAGTGCTGTCTCAAGTCCTGATACATCTTCGTGGCCCCCGGATGGATGGAATACCGCGATTTATGGGCCTCTGCTAGAATCAACTCTCGAAGGCCATCAACATTGGGCACACAAATCTGGCCCTGCATCCTCAATACTCCATCATCCCCGATGGTCACATCTCTGGCATCTCCACGCTGAACCTTGTCCTGAAGGACAAGCAAATGAGGGTCATCATACTGCCGCTCCCTGATACGATCAAATAAGGAGGACCAGGAAACCACACAAGCTAGAACCCAACTGGGCTCCGAAAGATCCAATCTCACGAACTGGCTGGCTAAAGCCTGAACATCCATCGCCATAGGCCTCTATGAAGCTGGTAAATATGCCAAACTCCCCAAACTCTCTGCCCGGCGACTCAAGGCATCTGCCACTACATTGGCCTTGCCAGGGTGATACAGAATAGTAATGTCATAATCCTTCAGCAGCTCTAACCACCTCCTCTGACGCATATTGAGATCCTTTTGCTTGAGCAAGTGCTACAAACTCCGATGATCAGTATAGATCTCGCAAGGCACTCCATATAAATAATGACGCCAGATCTTCAAGGCATGAACAATGGCAGCTAACTCAAGGTCGTGGACAGGGTAATTCTTTTCATGTATCTTCAACTGTCTGGACGCGTAAGTACCCTACCATCCTGCATCAACACTGCTCCAAGGCCAACTCTCGAGGCGTCATAATAGACACTATAAGACCCTGAACCGGTAGGCAACATCAAGATTGGGGCTGTAGTCAAAGCTGTCTTGAGCTTATGAAAGCTCGCCTCACACTCCTCTGTCCACTGAAATGGGGCACCATTCTGGGTCAATCTAGTCATAGGGGCAGCAATCTATGAAAATCCCTCCACGAAACGACGGTAGTAACCCGCCAAGCCAAGGAAACTGTGAATCTCTGTAGCTGATGACGGCCTGGGCCAACTCTGCACGACCTCTACCTTCCTCGGATCCACCCGAATACCCTCACTAGAAATTACATGGCCTAAGAATGCCACCGAACTCAGCCAAAACTCACATTCTGAGAACTTTGCATATAACTTTTTCTCCCTCAAGGTCTGTAGCACGGTCCTCAGGTGCTGCTCATGATCTTCCCGACTCCAGGAATACACCAGAATATCATCAATAAAAACAATCACGAACGAGTCAAGATATGGCCTAAACACACTGTGCATCAAATGCATGAAAGCTGCAGGGGCATTGGTCAGCCCAAATAACATGACAAGGAACTCGTAATGGCCATATCGTGTCCTGAAGGCAGTCTTCGGGATATCTGGCTCCTGAATCTTCAACTGATGGTACCTGAGTGCAAGTCAATCTTAGAAAACACCTGTGCGCCCTGAAGCTGGTCAAACAGATCATCAATGCGAGGCAAAGGATAATGGTTCTTCACTGTAACCTTGTTCAACTGGCGGTAGTCAATACACATGCGCATAGAACCATCCTTTTTCTTCACAAACAAAACAAGAGCACCCCACGGTGAAATACTGGGTCGAATAAAACCCTTACCAAGCAATTCCTGTAACTGATCCTTCAACTCATTCAACTCAGGAGGAGCCATACGATACGGAGGAATGGAAATGGGCTGAGTGCCCGGCAACAGATCAATGCCAAAATCGATATCTCTATCGGGCAACATGCCCGGAAGATCAGCTGGAAACACATCGGGATAATCCCGTACCACTGGAACTGAGTCAACAGAAGGGGTATCAACACTGACATCTCTCACATAAGCTAAATACGCGGCACACCTCTTCTCAACCATACGCTGAGCTTTAAGAAAAGAGATAACTCTACTAGGAGTGTGATCTAAAGTACCACTCCACTCAATACGCGGAATACCTGACATAGCCAGCGTCACGATCTTGGCGTGACAATCAAGAATAGAAAAATGGGGCGACAAACAGTCCATGCCCAAAATAATGTCAAAATCCACCATACCGAGTAATAATAAATCTGCTCTGGTCTCAAAACCACGAATAGTAACCAAACATGACCGATAAACGCGGTCCACAATAAGAGAATCTCCCACAGGAGTAGAAACATAAACGGGGGCACTCAAAGAATCCCGAGGCACACTCAAATGAGGAGCAAAGTAAGAAGACACATAAGAGTAAGTAGAGCCCGGATCGAATAGAACCGATGCCTCTCTGTGACAAACAAGAATAATACCTGTAATGACGGAGTCGGAGGCAACAATCTCAGTACGAGCAGGAATCGCATAATATTTGGCCCGACCCCTCTCTCGAGGCCGACCTCTATCTCCCCGACCTCCGCCCCTAGCCGGCTGGGCAGGTGGGGTAGCAGCTGGAGCTGTGACCATGGCTTGAGAACTCTGAGGAGCACGCTGTGGCTGAGAAGTCTGTGGGGGCGCGCTCCTCCCAAGTCTGGGGCAATCCCTCACCAAGTGACGTGTATCACCACACTCGTAACAAGCTCTGGGAGGATGCGGTGCCTGTGACTGACTAGGGCCAGGTCTGCTGGACTGACCTCTGGAAGCACCCCGCGCAGGAGGCGCGCTAGAAACTGGAGGTGCATAATAAGGCTCCTGAGGTGTAGGTGGAGCTGGAGTACTGCCGGCTGCTGGAAGAGCTGAATGTACAGGGCGACCCGAATAACCTCTGCCATAACGACCTGCTGATGGGGTACGGGCACCAAAGTAGTGACCCGACTCTCGAGACCTCTTGGCCTCCCTCTCTCCTCGCTCCCTGGCGAGCATACCCTCAATCCTCCTAGCAATGCTCACTACCTGCTGATAAGGAATGTCCATCTCCAACTCTCGAGCCATGCTAGATCTGATGGGTGGAATAAGACCCTTAATGAACCTGCGAACTCTCTCCCGAACTGTAGCAACCAAAGCCGGTGCATGCCTGGCCAACCTGGTATAACAGATGGCATACTCTGAAACGGTCATAGCACCCTGGCGCAAATGCTCGAACTCCGCGCGCCATGCATCCCTGAGACTCTGGGGGACAAACTCTCTCATAAACATATCCGAGAACTGGGTCCAAGTCAGTATAGCAGCCTCGACTGGACTGTCTATCTCATAAGTCCGCCACCAATCATAGGTGGCTCCCCGAAGCTGAAAAGCAGTGAAAGAAACCCCGCTGGACTCCACTATGCCCATAGTGCGAAAAATACGATGACACTCCTCTAGAAATCTCAAGGCATCGTCTGATGCTAATCCACTGAACACTGGGGGATCATACTTCTTGAACCTCTCAAGTCTCCGCTGCTCGTCCTCTGAAGCAGCTGACCCATCCTCGGGCTGAACTGGTGCTGCAGGCGGTGCCGGAATAATCTCGGGAGCCTGCTCAACTTGCACACGCTGCTCAGGAGTGCGGACGGCGGGAGTCTGTGCTCCTCCCCCGGCCTAGGATGTGGCTGCAGCAAGGGGAAGCAACCCCGCCTGAGCCAAGGTGGTGTACATGCTCATGGACTGAGCCAAAGTCTCCTGGAGCGCTGGAGTAGTAGTGGCAGTAGTAGGTGTGCCAGGTGCCTGGGCTCCAGCTGGATCTGCTGGTGGTACCTCGGCGGTAGCTCGCGCAGGTGTTGTGGGTGCACCACGTGCGCGTCCTCGACCTCTCCCCCGGCCCCGACCTCTGACGGCTGCAGTAGGGGGCGCGGGTGCCTGATCATCTCGAGTGGCACATGTCCTCACCATCTGTGAGAGAATAGAAGTCAGAAGTTTAGAATTGATGTTAAAATATCGCACGACAAGGAATTCAAATGAAACGGAGATTTTTCCTAAACAGTTACATAGCCCCTCGTAGATAAGTACATATGTCTCCGTACCGATCAGCGAGACTCTAATAAACTGGCCTGTGTTCCGTGACTCCTATGAACCTAGAGCTCTGATACCAACTTGTCACGACCCCCGTTCACCCTCCATGAACATGTAGTGATGGCACCTAGTTCCTACGACTAGGTAAGCCTAACAGTGCGGAAATAGCAATTTAACTTGAAGAATAATCAATTAAAACTGAACATATGAAAAATAACAACTGAATATAAGGCCGCCCGGCCTATACAACTCTAAAGATATGCGGAAGTCAACAACTCAATCCCAAAACCCGGAAACTCACGGGAAACACAGGCTAATAGAATTACCATAAGCACTCTAATCTCCAGAATATCTACATCAAAAGTATGATAGGATAACAGCTTTACAACTAGAATAAGGAAGAAGACTCTTCGGTCTGGGGACGCTGCAGATATACCTCGAAGTCTCCGTGTGTCTCCCCGCCTCAAGGATAGTGCGCCTGAGAAGAGGTACCTGGATCTGCACATGAAAAACATGCGCAGGAAGGGCATGAGTACACCACAGCTGTACTGAGTAAGTGCCAAGCCTAACCTCGGTCGGGTAGTGACGAGGAAGGTCAGGGCCCTACTGAGATAAAACATATTAAATAATAAGATAACGGAAACAGTTTAAATAAAGTCTACAGCGAGAATCTAAACCAGATAAATAGGGAAGAACAGTAGTAGAAAGCAAAGGTCACAATACAAGAAATACCGCTCTCCACAAAGAATAATAGCCGGGGATCTCTTGGTATCCCGAGGATCTCTTGGTATCCTCATCTTAAACACTGGGGATCTCTTGGTATCCCGAGGATCTCCTGGTATCCTTATTAAGCAAGTTGGGGATCTCTTGGTATCCCAATATATATATAGAAATACATGTGCATGGGATCTCTTGGTATACCGCACCCTCAATCCGGAATATATCAAGTACAGGGGGATCTCCCGGGCAGCCGTCCCGTAGTCCCAAATTAAACACACAACAGCAACAACTCAAAATCTTAGAATAAGTGCAACAATCAGTAAAAGTAGTAGAAATTTCTAGGATAACGAGCTTCACAGAGAATAAATAGTACAGTTAAACAAGTAAGCAAGCAAGTCAGCTAAGCATGCTTCTCTAAGCTAGCATAGGTTTAAACTTGCAGTCTAGAATGAACAGGTAAAACAGGAAACTCAATTTAAATACTTCAAGTAGAAATGGGTTTACAACAATTAGCTCAAGTACGCACTCGTCACCTCACGTACGAGGCATTCAAATATTCAAAGATCATGTCCTAAGGGGAAAGGTCCCCCACACAAGGTTAGACAAGCCACTTACCTCGAACAGGCTCAATATCAACTAGAAACCATGCTCCTGCCACGAGTATCCGAATCCAAATGGCTCAAATCCATTCAATTCAATTACACATTGTAAATAACATCGCAAACACCTGGTTTTGCTATTAAATTCAAAGCTACGGCGCGAAAATAGAAAAAATGACCAAAATGCCCCTCCAGCCAACGTCTTGGAATCGAATAATTTTCACATTTTTAGAACCCTCGTACTCTCACGAGTCTAACCATATAAAAATCTCCAAATTGGAGGTCAAATGCACACTCAAAACTCAATAGTCTAGCTAATGAAGTTTTACCCCAAATTATCAAATTTTTGGTCCAAAATTCGAATTCCCATGATGTATTTTACTATATAATGATAAAGTATAACAAAAAGGGATCAAAGAAACGTTACCCAATGATTTCCTCTTCAAAACTCACTCAAAATCGCCTTCTCCCGAGCTCTCAATCAATTTTTCAAACTTATGAAATTAAACCCTCGAAATTGCTATTTCTGAACAGCGAATACCACTTCTGCGGTCTAGGGAACGCTTCTGCGGTCCCGCCTATGCGAAGCACTGGCCGCTTTTGCGGCTCCCTTTAAAAATCCCAGCTTCTGCTCCTGCGGTTCCTATATCGTAGAAGCGGATCCGCTTCTGCGGAAATCCTACCGCTTCTGTGGTTTCCTGGAGGGTGACCAAAAGTCGCTTTTGCGACGCCCAAGGCCGCTTCTGCGTCTCTACTTCTGCGGTTCCTAGGCCGCAGAAGCGAAAATACCAGAAAGAAAAATACCAACTGCTGCAACACTTAGAGATTTCCTCCATTAACCACCCGAAATCATCCCGAGGCCCCCGGGACCTCAACCAAAAACACCAATACCACCTAATACCTTATTCAAACTTGTACCAATCTTAAAAACACCTAAAACAATGCCGGAAACCCGAATTAATCAAAGATTCAAGCCTAAGAACTTCAAATTCCAACAAAACACGCTTTCGATCAAAAACCTACCCGAACCTCGTCCGAATGACCTGAAATTTTGCACACACATCCCAAATGACATGACGGAGCTACTGCAACTTTCGGAATTCCATTCCGACCCTCGGATCAAAAACTCACTATCAGACCGGAACTTCAAAAATACAAACTTCGTCATTTCAAGCCTAAATGAGCTACGGACTTCCAAAATACATTCCGAACACGCTCCCAACCCTGGAATTACCTAACGGAGCTAACGGAACCATCGGATTTCCATTCCGAGGTCGTCTTCACACTGTTCCGACTACGGATCATTTTTTAACACTTAAGCTCTCATTTAGGGACTAAGTGTCCCAAAACACTCCGAATCCTAACACCGAACGTCCCGGCAAACCAAAATAGCAGAAATGAACTTAGGGGAAGCAGTTAATGGGGGATCGGGGCGTAAATTCCAAAAACGACCGGCCGGGTCGTTACACGTACCGGCGGGGGCATTGGGGGAATTGGATCCAAGAAAATCTTGATGCCTTGCCTGATGACGAACCCCCTGGGGAATTTTCATTGTTGCTGTTGTTGCTGGTCGACTGTGGGTTGGCAGTCTTGGGCTGTGAGGACCGCTGAAGAAATTCGCAATGGCATGGCGGAGACGGTGACTGAGAGAGGGATGGTGATTATGTGTCGTGGTTGAGGGATTAGGAATAGGGTCCGCGAAGGTTTGGCAGTGACGTTGACTGAGAAACTGGTTGCGATTAGGACTCATTGTTGAGTGATTAGGGACCGCGGACATTTAGGAATTTGAGTAAGATTTTTATTATATAGACTAGATGACGTAGCCGTGGGCCCAATTGTTACTTTTTTTTCTTTCTTATTTTCAACCTACATAATAATTCAAGTAGAATTTAAATTATTTCTACATAGAGCATTTTTTATTTTAAATTTTTTTTGCATCACTAAGCCTTAAATTAATTATTATTAAATAGTAATTAAAAAGTCAGTTGAAAAATAAGTCGTCATGCATTTTTCTCATTATATAGTTTTATTTTTTAGTATTTTAAGTGTGTTAATGTATTTTTTTTCTTTTTTGTACTAATCAAAATTTAAATAATCAAAAATATTAATATTATTCCCAAATAGTTGATGAAAAGGTATTTTTTGGTTCTTTGAAATAATAATCGTGGTTTTTAATTATTAAGAATTTTAACAAGAAAATTTGTATTTTGTTCTAGTTGAATCACATAATATTATAAATAAATTAATATCTCGATCACTCTAAATACTAATCAAATTGACCGTAAATTGAAATATTGCAATTTTTGTAGTTTCATTTGATATGATTGAGATACTATTTAGGGTATAATGGAATTTTCATCACAATAGTTGTATTTGTTGAGACTATTTTAAAAATAATTAATTGTATATTTATGTATTTTGAAATTTATATAATGTTGAATTCTTACTGAATAGAGTATGTACTCAACTATCTTCGATTATAGAGGGAGAAGTATAATCCTGTATGACGATACTTCTCATACTTCCTAATATATAACGATTTTTAAAAGAAAAAAATTTCACAAATTAATTGTCTTAATTTTTTCTTCAGATATTCTCAACTAATATTTTAGAGAGGGGATACTTATTATACAGTTTGAACAAATTTTTTACATTCTATAATAAAAAAGGGGACTTGAAACTATATTTTATTCTTAAATAATTTTTTTCCGAATTTTATGAAGTATTCCAATTGAAATTGCAATATAATGAGAACTTTGTATAAAATGATATCAATTGATAATGATATAATAACATTTGAATGTAAATCTACATACATTATCACTAATTCTTTTTTAATAAAATCTTCTTTACCTGGAATAATTAATAATAAAATAATATTTCTCAAGGAGATAATAGAATTGTCATATATAAATGTATGTGACTTTAGTATTTTTAATCAGGTGAACATTTGAATTATAAAATTATCAAAAAAATAATTTTTCTAGTTAAAAGTACTTATTGAAAAAATAATAATAACAATCAAGTAATGCATTTAATGAAGATAGTGAAGGTTGAAGGGAAAGTGGAGTCCACCTAAAGAATTTAATAGCTTATGGGCACGTTAGTTTTGGTTTAGTTTTGGTTTTTCCTGTTATTAAGAATCCGCAACCAATCTTTTGAGCCTAGTATACTAACAAACAATGCACTAATATATTTTAAATGACCATTATGCCCTTGGTCCAACTCCTCTTTTCTCTTCTATATAATAGATAATGTAGAGGTTCCTTTCTGTTAGAGATTAATTTTACCTTTTTATCCTTCTATGAAATAAAATTTCACAACAGACAAGTAAGGATATCAAATTAATATCTTTGGTTTTTAAGTAAATAACGAAATTTGCGTTTGCTTGTTTCTAACCAAAATTCTCCAAGTTAGCTTTAATTTTTTTTCCAGTGCACTTTATATTATTTCAATTTATGTTGTTGTAACGACCCGACTGGTCGTTTTACTTTTTAGAACCCCGTTCTCCTAAATAAAACTTCCTGCGCTTGCTTTAGCCAATTTACGACTTGCGGGGACGGTTGGTTCGGGAGTTAGAAGAGTTTTGAGTGAAATATATTCAATTGTTTCTTCAGGATTCTCTTAAAAGACCAAGTTTGACTTCCGTCAATTTTTTGGAAAAACGGACCCGGATTCGTGATTTGACGGTCCCGGAGGGTCCGTGGGGGTGATGAACCCGGACCCGTGATTTGACGGTCCCGGAGGGTCCGTAGGAAAATATGGGACTTGGGCGTATACCCGGAATCAAATTCCGAGGTCCCAAGCCCGAGAAATGAATTTTTGTGTGAAATTGTTTTCTGCAAATAAATAAGGAAATTAGAAATGAAATCTGATTAGAAAGTGATGGTATCGGGTCCGTATTTTGGTTCCGACGCCCGGTACAGGTCTTATATATGGTTTAAGCACTTTCTGTAAAGTTTGGTTGAAAACGGACGTCGTTTGACGTGTTTCGGACTTAAAAATGGAAAATTGATATTTTATGAAAATTTGGAAGAAATCATGAATTTTGAGGCTTAATTCAATGTATATGATGTTATTTTGGCGACTTGATCGCACGGATAGGTCCGTAGGATGTTTTTGAGGTTGTGTGCATATTTGGTTTGGAGCCCCGAGGGCTCGGGTGAGTTTTGGATAGGTGTCGGATTGCATTTTTGAACTTAATAAAAATCTGGTATGCTTCTTCTGTGATCTTCGCATTTGCGAAGATGTGTTTCGCAATTGCGAGCTCGCAAATGCGAGCTTTGTATCGCAATTGCGAAGCCTGGGACTTGGCCTACTGATCGCAAATGGGATCTTGTTTCTCGCAAATGCGAAACTCAATGGGTCGCAAATGCGACCTTTTCATCGCAAATGCGAGGTCTGGCAAAATGGGAAAGGTTCGCAAATGCGAACCCAGCTTCGCATTTCCCACAAATGGTCGGGGTTCGCAATTGCGAACCCCAGTTTGCAATTCCCATATCTAAGGCCTAGCAAATTTTATACTTGGTCGAATTTTCACCATTTTTCACCATTCTTTCAAAACCCAAACTCCTTAGGCGATTTTTCAAGAACAAGTTTCATTCCAAATCATTTGCAAGTCGATTTTTACTCAATTCTTTCAATCATTAACATCATTTAACATGTTTTCACTTAAAATCAAGGATTTTCATGTGTGAAATTGGGGGTTTTGGGTAGAACCTAGGTTTTCTAAAAATTGGGGATTTGGACCTTAATTTGAGGTCCGATTTCAAAACAAATTATATATTTGAGTTCGTGGGGGAATGGGTAACCGGGTTTTGGTTCGGACCTCGGGTTTTGACCACGTGGGCCCGGGGGCGATTTTGGAATTTTTTGGGAAAAACTTTGGGAAATTCATTTTTATGCATTCAAATTGATTCATTTGGTGTTTATTAAAGTAATAAAGTAATTTGTGGCAAGATTCAAGCGGATTGAAGGTAAAATCACGGGGTAAAGCTATAGTTGAGGTTTGAGTGGAATTCAAGGCATCGAGGTAAGTGTTTGGTTTAACCCTAGCTTGAGGGAATAGGAGTTGAGTGTTGTTTGCTACTTGCTAATTGTCGAGTACGATATATAGGCATGGTGACGAGTATCTATACATTGGTGTCTATCATGACCGTGAGTCCTTATTTTGCGAATAGTTTGGATTTTGTTATACCTTCCATGCTTAATTGATGACTTCTACATGCTGTAAAGAGCTTGTGAAAGGAATTGTGATCTTTAAACTTCGTGGAGCGTTGGCTCGAGTTGAAATACAAATTGTGAAGGTATATGAGATAAGTAAATCTTTGGAGCATTGGCTCATGTGATAATGTGAACTATGAGATAAAAGTGAAAGAAAGAGAAAGAGTTAATGATCTATTCCCTTGCCGGGGCGTTGTTGATTATTGAATATTTTCCCTTGCCGGGATGTTGAGATTATTGATGTTGTACCCTTGCCGGATTTTTAATTGCTTGTTTGTGTTCCCTTGCCGGGATTTCCATTATTGTTTATTTATTCCCTTGCCCTTGTTTGTGATTGTTGATTGGGTAAGGAAGAGTGTTAAAGCACGAAGGGTGATGCTGTGCATTGTCTGTTTCTTGTGAGGAAAGAGTGTAAAGCACTAAGGGTGATGTCGTTCACTGTTTGCTTGTTGTGAGGAAAAGAGAGTAAAGCACGAAGGGTGATGTCGTGCAGCATGATGTGCCATTCCGTGCCGATACTATTGATTATATGTGAGGAATGAGAGTAAAAGCACGAAGGGTGATGCCGTGCACGTTTTGTTATACTATTGCTTGGTGAGGATGAGAGTAAAAGCACGAAGGGTGATGCCGTGCACTTGTTGATCTCTGTTCCTTATTATTGTATGAGTTGTGCTTTTCCTTCGTTACTAGGCAACTTTTACTTGAAACTGTTATCTCCCCACAACATGCTTCCTCTCCCATACTGTTTACTTGCCTTGTATTTCAATTCCGCTGTGTGTGTGTGTGTGTGTGTATATATATATATATATATATATATATATATATATNTTTCTTGATAATTCTCTTGGGATTTTGTTTTATCTGTTCTTCCTCCGAAGCATGTTTCCCCTTCCCAGCTTTCATTGTTTGCTCTAGTTTATTTTTCGATGTATGTATATATATATATATATATAACTGCACAGGTTTATGTGGTAGTCCAGTCTAGTCTCGTCACCACTTCGCCGGGGTTAGGCTAGACACTTACCAGCACATGGGGTCGGTTGTGCTGATACTACACTCTGTGCTATTGTGCACAGATCTAGGTTTCGGACAGCAGCAGCAGTAGAGTGGGAGCAGGCCTTCAGTCCAGAGAGCCGATGTAGCCTTGCAGGCGTCCGCAGGCCCGACGTCTCCCTTATCCTTTATTTTGTCTGTTATCTCATTGTATTCGAGACAAACAGTTTATGTTCTCTTTCAGGCGTTTGTATTTAGTATTGTTAG
Source organism: Nicotiana attenuata (assembly GCF_001879085.1). Classification (NCBI taxonomy): domain Eukaryota; kingdom Viridiplantae; phylum Streptophyta; class Magnoliopsida; order Solanales; family Solanaceae; genus Nicotiana; species Nicotiana attenuata. The sequence goes on from NC_031992.1 coordinate 6,088,345, forward strand.
CAGTTCGTGAGTATTGTGACACCAGTCTTGGGTTCCGCACTTTCTATTCAGTTTCTTTAATATTAAGACTTCCGCTTATTATTTCATCTCGCTGCTTTTGTATTATTGCTGATAAATGTTAAAAGAGATAAAGTTATTAATGAAAAAGTAATTAGATTTGGCTTGCCTAGCTCTTATTAGTAGGCGCCATCACGACTCCCGAGGGTGGGAAATCCGGGTCGTGATAGTGGGAATATATGGGACCTGGGCGTATGTCCAGAATCGAATTCCGAGGTCCCTATCCCGAGTAATGAATTTTTATTAGAAATTGTTAAATCGATGTTTTAAAGAATTAAAGAAACTTAGAAATCATTGATTTCCTAGTTAACGGGCGCGTATTTTTGTTCCGACGCTTGGTACAGGTCTATAATATCGTTTAAGACTTGCCCGCAAAATTTGGTGTCAATCCGAGTGGTTTAAGGGCGTTTTGACCCGTTAGAGGAAAATTAAGAACTTGAAGTTCATTAGTTTGATTCATTTGGTTTTAGGGGGTGATTCCTAGATTTAGCGTTGTTTCGGGTGTTCCGAGGGTTCGAGTGGGTCCGCCTCGTGATTTCGGACTTGTCGGTATGTTCGAACGGGGCCCGGGAGCCCCGAGCGTCAAGCGGACGAGGCTCGAGTGAAGTAGGAAACTTGCTAAGGGGCTGAAGTTGTTGCTTCTGTCATAACCGCATCTGCGGTTCTTGGGCAGTAGATGCGGGACCACTCCGCAGAAGCGGCAAGGGGCGATCCAAGCCAGGACCGCAGAAGCAGCTCCCCAGCCGCAGATGCGGGCCTCAGACCGCAAAAGCGGTTCCTGCCCTTTTGGCCAATTCCGCAGATGCGGCTCTCTTTCCGCAGGTGCGGGACCGCAGATGCGGTCCCCTAATCACAGATGTGGAAATCGCTGGGCAGTGAGGTTCATTTAATTCGAGTTCAAAGACCACTTTTAACACTTTACACTCATCCTTTGGGCGATTTGGGAGCACTTGAGAGAAGGTTTCCACTTAGCATTGCAAGGTAAGTTATTTCCATTCATCCTTAGTTTAAATACATGTATATTAAGTAGATTAAACACTAAAAACTATGCGAAATCAAAGGGGTTAGAGCTAGACCTAGGGTTTAAATAAAATTAAGATTTAACCACGAAATTTGTTATGAAATGAACTAGAATTCATATATTATTGAACCTTAGGTTATAGAGAACAACTTTCTTCAAAAAATCTCGGAATTCGGGCACGTGGGCCCGGGGTCGGAATTTAGGAAACTTGTGAAAAAGGTTGGAAAATTGCTTAAATAGTTAGAATTTGATCTTGTAGGCCTATATTGACTAGTTCTAACTTCATTTAACTAGTTTGTGATTGTTCCGCTCCGAATTGAGGGCTTGGGCTTGTTCTTGATATTGGAAGTGCGCTTTGGAGCGAGGTGAGTCTCCTTTCTCATTTTCGAGGAGGAAGGGGAGGAAGGCCCTTCTATACAAGCCGTGAGCCGAGGAGTACACCTCAACAATTGGTCCATCAGAACCACCCGAGCCCGGAAATCTTCGGGGTAGCAAGGCTGAACAAAGCACCATGCATAATCTTTATTTTTTGCTAGTTGACCTTCTTTCCGCATTTTTAATTTCGAAATAAGAGCTCCAATGTTCAAAACAATTATGAAATTTATCAAAGCATTTCAGTTTCTTATAAATTTCGCTCTTATTACTTTTTATCATTTACTTTATTTACACAGCATTACTACTACTTATCTTGATGAACCGACGATTGTGACATGCAATGAGACAACGCAACAAACGGATATAGACTCAGAAGAAGATGATATACCGGAAGAGGTTGTTAAAGAGGTTGAGGATTTTGAGAATAGACCTAAGTCTAACTTGGACGAGACTGAAATGGTTAACTTGGGAGATGCAGAAAACGTCAAAGAAACGCGCATCAGTGTTCATTTGTCACCATCAGAGAAGGAAGAGTACGCAGAATTCCTAAGGGAATACGAGGACATATTTGCCTGGTCGTATGATGATATGATCGGTCTTAGTACATCTATTGTGGCTCACAAACTGCCAACCGATCCTGCATGCCCGCCGGTAAAGCAGAAGCTCAGGAAGTTCAAGCCTGACATGAGTTTGAAAATAAAGGAAGAAGTCACCAAGCAAGTCAAAGCCAAGGTTCTCAGGGTAGTAGAGTATCCAACATGGTTAGCCAACATCGTGCCAGTACCGAAGAAGGACGGGAAGGTTAGAGTTTGTGTCGACTACCGGGACCTCAACCGGGCCAGTCCCAAAGATGAATTCCCCTTGCCAAACATACACATTCTAATTGACAACTGCGCCAAGCACGAGCTGCAATCATTTGTTGATTGTTTTGCTGGGTATCACCAGATCTGGATGGACGAAGAAGATGCTGAGAAAACAACCTTCATTACGCTGTGGGGGATGTATTGTTACAAGATTATGTCGTTTGGGTCAAAGAATGCTGGGGCCACCTACATGAGGGCCATGACTACTATTTTCCATGACATGATACACAAAGAGATCGAAGTGTATGTAGATGATGTTATCATCAAGTCCAAGAAAGCCACTGGCCACATGGAAGATTTGAGGAAGTTCTTCAATAGACTGAGAAGGTATGACCTGAAACTGAATCCCGCTAAATGTGCATTCGGGGTTCCCGCCGGAAAACTACTTGGGTTCATTGTGAGTCGCCGAGGAATAGAATTGGACCCCTCAAAGGTCAAGGCTATTCAGGAATTACCACCGCCAAAGAACAAGAAGGAGGTTATGAGTTTCTTGGGGAGACTCAACTACATCAGCCGATTCATAGCTCAGTCTACTGTCATCTGTGAGCCAATCTTTAAAATGCTGAAGAAGGACGCCGCTACCAAATGGACTAATGATTGTCAGAAAGCCTTCGACAGAATCAAGGAGTACCTGTCAACACCACCAGTTTTGGTTCCACCTGAACCAGGTAGACCCCTACTACTCTACCTTGCGGTGTTGGATGGAGTGTTCGGTTGTGTTCTTGGGCAACATGATGAAACGGGGAGGAAGGAACAGGCCATCTACTATCTCAGCAAGAATTTCACCCCGCACGAGGCCCGATATTCTCTGTTGGAACGCACTTGTTGTGCTCTGACTTGGGTAGCTCAGAAGCTGAGGCACTATTTTTGTGCCTATACTACGTATCTTATATCAAGAATGGATCCGCTGAAGTACATCTTTCAGAAGCCCATGCCCAGTGGCAAACTAGCCAAGTGGCAAATCCTGCTGAGTGAATTCGACATTGTTTACGTGACTCAGAAGGCAATCAAAGGACAGGCACTGGCAGATCATCTTGCTGAAAATCCCGTGGACGGAGAATACGAGCCTCTAAAGACCTATTTTCCTGACGAAGAGGTATCTTTCATAGGAGAGGATATTGCAGAATACTATGATTGTTGGAGAATGTTTTTCGACGGAGCAGCAAACTTCAAAGGAGTTGGCATAGGAGCAGTCCTAGTATCAGAAACCGGCCAGCATTATCCGGTATCTGCCAAGCTCAGGTTCCCGTGCACCAACAATATGGCCGAGTACGAAGCCTGCATCTTAAGGCTCAAGCTGGCCATTAACATGAACATTCAAGAGTTGCTAGTGATCGGAGATTCAGACCTCCTTATACATCAGGTCCGAGAAGAATGGGCAACTAAGAATTCCAAGATACTCCCGTATTTGCATCATGTACAGGAGTTGAGGAAGAGATTCACAGAGACAAAATTCCGGCATGTTCCCAGGGTCCAGAATGAGTTTGCCGACGCATTGGCAACCCTATCATCTATGATTCAACATCCAGATAAGAATTTCATAGATCCTATCCCGGTAAAAGTTCATGACCAACCAGCTTACTGTGCTCATGTCGAAGAAGAGGCAGATGGAAAACCTTGGTTTCACGATATTAAGGAATACTTGGCAAAAGGAGAATACCCAAAGCTTGCAAATCCCACTCAGAAGCGCACACTCCGAAGATTATCTAACAATTTCTTTCACAGCGGAGGAATCCTGTATAGGAGGACTCCTGATCTGGGATTACTAAGGTGTGTCGACGCAAAGGAAGCATCTAAACTATTAGAAGAAGTCCATGCTGGGACCTGCGGTCCACATATGAGCGGCTTTGTCTTGGCCAAGAAGATACTCCGGGAAGGTTATTTTTGGATAACTATGGAAACGGACTGCATCCAGTATGTCCGAAAGTGCCATCATTGTCAGATACATGCAGACATGATAAAGGTACCTCCAAACGAGCTTACTACAAAGAGCTCGCCATGGCCGTTCGCCGCGTGGGGAATGGATGTCATCGGACCTATCGAGCCTGCCGCATCAAACGGGCACAGGTTCATTCTAGTGCCAATTGATTATTTCACAAAATGGGTTGAATCAGCCTCTTACAAGGCAGTGACTAAGAAAGTCGTGGCAGACTTTGTCCGCGACCGCATTGTTTGTCGGTTCGGAATTCCATAGTTAATCATCACTGATAATGGTTCTAATCTCAACAGTGACTTGATGAAGGCCATGTGTGAAACTTTCAGGATCAAACACAAGAATTCTACAGCTTACAGACCTCAGATGAATGGAGCCGTAGAAGCCGCCAATAAGAATATGAAAAAGATACTAAGGAAAATGATAGAAAAACATAAGTAGTGGCACGAGAAGCTATCATTTGCTTTATTGGGGTACCGCACCACAGTTCGCACATCAATCGGGGCAACTCCCTATATGCTGGTTTATGGTATAGAGGAAGTCATTCCCGCCGAGGTAGAAATTCCCTCGTTGAAAATCATACAGGAAGCAGAACTCGACGACGCAGAATGGGTAAAGAGTCACTACGAGCAGTTGGCCCTCATAGATGGAAAAAGAATGAACGCAGTTTGTCATGGTCAACTTTATCAGAACAGAATCACCAGAGCCTTCAACAAAAGAGTCAAGCCAAGACAATTCACACCAGGACAGCTGGTATTGAAGAAAATCTTTCCACATCAAGAGGAAGCCAAAGGGAAATTCTCTCCCAATTGGCAAGGTCCGTACATGGTTCACCAGGTTCTAACAGGAGGAGCCCTTATACTTGCAGAAATGGACGGAGAAGATTGGCCGAAGCCGATCAATTCAGATGCAGTTAAGCGATACTATGTGTAACATTTCTGATTTCCTTATATGATGTAATTTGAACTACGTCTGACCTGATTCCCGTTTAAGAGGGGATACGTAGGCAGCCTTATGGGTTCGGTCACAATTCAATAAAATTTTCATTTCCCCCGATATTGGAAACTGGGGCAGAATTTTGAGGAGGACCCTCAAAATTCCAAAGTAACTTCAGTCGATCATCACAAGCAGCCGTCAGAAACAGCAACCCAGTAAACTGGGGCAGAATTTTGAGGAGGACCCTCAAAATTCTAGAGCGAAAGAGGTTGCAATGTCTTGAACCGCGCCGCGGTCGTCGGTTCATCTAAAGAAAAATTATTTTTCAATTATACATTTATGTTATACTTTGCTAAATCATGCGTATCTATCATCCAATTGCTTTGTTTAGCGACGCTACCCCAATGATACACAGCATCACTGAAAACAGAGCCAAGCAGGACAAGCGAAGTCCACGGGGAATACGAACTAACCTTCCCCCTCTACAAAACTCACAATTTTTCTTCGGATGCAGGCACCCAAGTAGCAAATCATCAAGTACATTTATACACTCATACTTTTCAGGAATGCAACCTTCGGAACCATCACACCTACTCACAATTGCTATCCGTATATGATATCCCCAGCAGCCACAATATCGCAATCAGCTATCAGCTAAGAGATTTTATTACTATTCGCTTTTTACTTTTCCGCATTGCATAAGGCTACTATTCTGCCTTCCGAGACTAAGCCCTGTCTCCACCTGCATTTTCTTGCATTGCATAAGGCTACTGTTCTGCCTTCTGAGGTTAAGCTATACCTCCATCTGCATTTTCTGCATTGCATAAGGCTACTATTCTGCCTTCCGAGGTTAAGCTCTACCTCTATCTGCATTTTCTGCATTGCATAAGGCTACCTTTCTGCCTTCCGAGGTTAAGATCTACCTCCATCTACATTTCTGCATTGCATAAGGCTACCTTTCTGCCTTCCGAGGTTATGCTCTACCTCTATCTGCATTTTCTGCATAAGGCTACTATTCTGCCTACCGAGGTTAAGCTCTACCTCCATCTACATTTTCTGCATAAGGCTACCGTTTTGCCTTATGAGGTTAAGCTCTACCTCCATCTGCATTCCCTTGCATTTGATAAGGCTAACATTCTGCCTTCCGAGGTTAAGCTCTACCTCCATCTGTATGGATGAAATAACGCCACCTTTATTTAAATTCCGCATAGGCTGAAATATCGCCACCTTTATTCCTGCATCGGCTGAAATATTGCCGCTTCATCCTGCATCGGCTGAAAGATCGCCATTTGTATTTACATTTTTTGCACGACTGAAATATCGCCACTTCATTTAAGTCCTGCATCGGCTGAATGATCGCCAAATCCTGCATTTCATGGGCTAAAAGATCGCCAAATTGTCCAAAGGCGTCATTGTTCAGAGGCACCATTTTCATAGCCCGAGAACATCATGCCATGGCCTGAGGACCCCACTTTCTCTCTGCATAGCATTATTCAAAGGCATCATGGTTCGGAGGCATCATTCTCATAGCCCGAGAACATCATTTCATAGCATGCAAATCCTTTATTACACGCTTCATGGTCCAGGACGTCATGGTCTGAGGACGTCATCCTAACCGTCCAAAGACAGCATTCATGGTCCAACAGGAACTTGCATCACGTTTAAATTTATATATATATATATATATATATATATATATGTTCGCATTGCTCATTTGCAGGTAAACCGGCTAGCAATGGCCGTCTCAGCAGGAGCGATCCCGCTCCAGTTCCCGCAGCCTACTAGAATTCGACCATCCTTCCCAACCTGAATACCGCGTCCGCTCTTGAAAAATCTCCATCGGCATGTTCTGCCGACGGATCCCGAACTACATACGGCCTGATTCCTGTAAGACCAGGGATATGTAGGCAGCTCAGGAACCATAGCTCGGACAAAATTCGTCAAATCTTTTCGTTCGGTCAAAATTGGCCATCATATCTTTACCCGACAACTCTTTCATCCTTCCCGGATAAAGAGGGGCAGCTGTTGATACCCAATTTTCCCTATGTATTTTTTATATACAAAATACTTTCAAAATAGCATGTACATGCATATATAAGCATGCCCAAGAGCTTTGGTATTTTTTCCTAATTTTTAAAGATTTTTTAATCAATTTATTATCTATTTTACCAGTACAAAATCCAATAATTATCCCCAAGATTATTATTTTGGTGAATAATTTATTTTTTATTCTCATATTTACACCAAAATATAATTAAGGTGATTTTTGTATATTTTTACAAATTTATTTGGTATTTAAAAGACTAAATTGCATATAACTGCAATTATAACTTACTTTAAGATTAATAGCAGTTTATAATTGTAACATTAGTCCCAGTATTTTCAAATTGATATTTATATGTTATTTGTTGGCTCAATACTTTTAATTTGCTTTTAAAATCATTTGCACTATTTTTTATAAAATAAAAAGGGAAATTGGCTATTTATTATTTAGCCCTATTTCTATTTCAATTAAAGCCCCTTTTACCTTTCAATTTTAACCTTAGATTGACCCAATTTCAATCCCAAATTGGACCAGCCCAATCCCTAAATTACCCGACCCCTGACCCAATTAAATAACCCGCCCGGCTCCCTTTTGATCCAGGCCGTTGATCATTTTGATCAACGGCCATAATTTCCCCTTTCCTTTTTTAATTTCCAAACCCCCCTAACCTAATTCATTTCGTCTGAGATGCCGCCTTTGAACCCCTTCGTCTTTCAAACTCTCGAACCCTCCTGGAACACTAATCGTCTCCCACCTTATTTCACCGTGTTTCCATAGGAATCCATGGCATCTCAGGCCATGGATGGTCTGTACTCACCCTTTCTCACCATTAGACCTAAGCTATTCAAGGCTGTGAAGCCTGACTTCGGTGGTTCTCTTCAAGACCTCAGATTTGTAGATCTATGGCTTCTCCGGCCATTGCTCCGTCGTATTCAAGCAATATGAGCCTTTACGACTCAAGATCGGACCTGTTTCCAAGCCTTTCTCATTTCTAGGGTTTCCCCAAAACCCTAAGCTATTCGAGGTTCTTTCACCATTATTTGCTTAGATCTATACTGTGTCTATGCTTTTCTTTCCATCTAAAGTGTTTTCCCCAAAAGTTTCTTTTCAAAATTGTTTCTCTCCGAGTTTAGGGTTTCTGAAAGGATTTTTGGAAAAAAATCTTTTTGATTTTTCTTCTTCTTTGCTTTATGTGTGTTTGTCTATACACTGCTCGTGTGATTTCTCCATATTACGCATATACTGTTTTTTTACCCTGCTCGTGGAAAAAATATTTGTTTTGTTGAGACTCTGATTCAATTCGAAACCCTAGGATTTGGGGGTTTCTTGGCAATTTTGATTTCTGTGTGCGAATTAGGGCTCCACTTTGGGATCCTGGACTCTCAAACTCATTGTGAGTCTATAAATTGGACTTGTACCCTTTCATGCTTATGATTCTGAACCTTTCAATGTCAGACTCTTTTTAAGTGATATGACGACCCTTTTTTGTTTGATTTGTCTGCTTTATATGTGAGAACTTCTCCTTTCAAAAAAGAATTCTGCTAATTATTAATTGATTCTGAGTCCCTTTCATGGATTGGACTGATTGCCAAAGATTTTCTTTAATTGAACCCTTTTTACCTATTCTTGACTTGGTTCATTCGAATTAGGCCTGTAATTTTTGAGTTCCCTGGTTGTCCGATTGATTCCCTTTCCTTATTTTTTTCAAGTCGTGTACCATTGAACTTTTTTCTTAAATAACTCCTGTGTATTTACCCTCTTTGTGCTACTTTGAAAAGGTTTTATGCAAATTTCTTTCCTTGTTTATATTCTACCCGTTTGAATCAAATCCCTTTACTGAAGGGAAATTCTATGTGATTTGTCACACCTCCTTTTTTACACATCTACCCCGAAGGAGAATGTATAAGGGAGTTTTTCCATTTAAAGTGACATTATTCGAAATGGGATTATTTATTTATTTTTTTCAGAGTCGCCACTTGGGATAGGTTTGGCTTTTGGTGTCCCAAGTCACCGGTTTATCTTGAATCCCAAATCGAGGAAAATTTCGACTTCCCAGTTGGAGTCTGCGAACCAGAAATTCTGAATAAGGAATTCTGTTGACCCGAAGGTGTTAGGCACCCCCGGATCCCGTGGTTCTAGCACGGTCGCTTAAATTATCATAAATGGCTAAAATCTGGTTTTTATACATATCTAAACCTATAGTGCAATTTTAAGATTATTTACCGCTTTTAGTTTATTTTTGTTTTTACGAAAGTGAACGCCGTTTAGGAGCGTGTTTTTGGATCACGTCACATGGAATGCACCCGGATCCTAAACACCTCTTATTCAACGTTTTGGGGATTTGGATTTGGGTTGCATGAAATGCGCACCTGAGTTTAGGAAAGTAAAATTATTAAAAGCGTGCCTAAAGTGGCTAGCGCCTTACTAACTTTGCGGGAAGCCATGAAAATTCGCTAAATGGCATGTCCCGAATTTCTAAAATATTTTAATAAAGTATTTAATGAGGGCCCCGCAATTTATATGTTTTGTGCGGCGAGGCTCATCTCACTTTTATTTAAAGGGCCAACTTAAAGCAAACTAAGATTTTCCATTTATCTCGTCTCTAAAGGGCCTAATTAATTTACATTTATAAATTAGGGCCTCGAATTCAAGTCCGAATTCAAACAAAAGGGAGAACCCTCTTAATTTAAACCCGCCACTTAACTCGAGAACCTAAATTTATATTTGCAAATTAATTCCCATATTCCTAATGTAATTTTAATGGATTTTTAGCTTCCAGCGGTTTTGGGCCTTGGAAGATTGGCCCAGGAAGAAGGAACATACAGCTTATGTTGAAACTTGCCCAGCTTTGGGTTTTTATCATGACACTAGGCCCCGATTTGTTCATAAAGGGCTGGACAGTTCAAGCCTGTGATGAGCCCACAAGCATTTGGATCGATGCACTCTGATTTATGCATTAAACAACTGACTTTGTGACAAGTTAGACTCAAGAACCTATTGATATCCAAGATAAACTGAATTATGCAAGGACGTAATCACTGATGTTCGAATGAAACCTATTGGACTGCTGAAATAAATCGAATTACAATCTCCAGTTCAATTACGATGTTTCAAATGACAACCTTTAACCAAGTATGATGTAGTTGTTAAGTATCAAAGCTAACGATTATCATACAAACAATCCGATTTTATCCCAATTTTATCTGTCCAATCTATGTTATTGACCCTATTAAACTAAATTATATTGAAGCTTTAGGCTTAACTAAATTATTGAGGAACGTTTATCAAGCCTGGACCAAACACGAATAAGAGCCTATATGCTGATGTTTACAACCAGTTTTCAGTTTTAGTAAACAAGTATCATAGGAAACCAAACTACACTACACTGAGGGTACTACTCCAGAATGAATAAATTCAAATTCAAAGTTAATAGTCCAATATCGTCCAAAGTCCAAGTTATTACAAATCAAACATGTGTCACATCAGACAACATACACACTAACTAACATATATCTAACTATCAATATACAACAGATATCGTGAAGCAGAGAATATGAACATGCTGATCTCATTTCTGTTTCAACAGCTACATCAAGGTGGTTTTGAGATGTGTACCTGAAGTATGAAATAACAAGAGAGAAGAGAGAGAGGTTAGCAACAGTAGACGTAACAGCAGCAGCAAATTAGACTCAAATCAGCAGGGATCAACTTGTAGGCAACAGGAGGATTTAATATGGCAAGCAATTTCAGACCCAAAATGACACCACAAGCCCAAAAATCAACCCAGCGATTAACACTTCCAGCAAGTAACCAATCAACCAACTCGAATCGAACCAAATTCAACTCGAAGGAGCTAAAGAGCTTCTTAACTTTAATCACTGAACAACTAGAAATAAATCTGTTGTTTTGGATTCAAACAAGCCAGAACAAACCTCTTGGAGAACATTTTTTAGGGGAATTTCTGGAGCTCCAATCTTGGAGAATTTGTTCAGATTTATCCAAATTTCTTGAATCTTTTGGGGATTTTTTTTTTAGGTGTCCAAAACTTTTTTTTTTGAGCCTCAAGTAACAATGCCTTTATAGGCAAGTTACTAGGGCAGCCTTAGGGGTTTAGTTATTTCATTTTAGTCCCTCTCCAATTTTCCTTTTTGCTACTTAATCCCTCATTTTCTGACTTGTGTCACAAGGTAGTACACTATAATTACTGAAATTACATTGAAGTCCTACTTTGGAAGGTCCTAGAAGATTCTAGTTTCAACTACCATGTGCTATCTAATCCTAAATGTCTAAGCTACCCTTGAATTCATCCTAAAATTACTATCCCCTGAACCTATTTTGCAATTATTAACCCTTGATCTTGGTCTCAATTTACCAAATTACCATTATCATTTATAACCCAATCGATTAAACTAATCAATGCCAACTAATTAAGCTAATCTTACTAATGAATTGAAAGCTAAACTTAAAGAATTATTGATACAATTACTGAATTAAACTAACTATCAGATTTCAGCTATAACCAATTCATTTAACCAATATAAAAGTCAGAGTTCCCACTCAAACAGCCCCGCAAAATCAAAACATCATAAAATAAAACTATCAAATAAATCGAATTGCAGAGTTAACACAGACTCAAATTCATCAAAAACTATTATCAATTAAACTAATGAAACAAAACACATTTAATCATGCTTTACTCTAACAACTATTATTAATTAATCAGAAAACAATTTACTTAACAGTAGACCTATTAATTCAAAACAGGCATGCAGATAAACGGAAATAAAGAAAAATAAAAATGAAATAAAAATAACAATCAGAAACTTACTGATGAAAGCTCCGGCCGGCCATTAATGTTTGAATCCTCTGGGACTCTTGACGCGTAACATCCCTAATCGTGTGTTTTCCAAAAGAACACACATGATTAGGGAAGTTATAGAGAGATGATGTCTTGAGACAGGCTGTCAACGCAGATGCGGTAAAAAGGTACTACGTCTAATCCTCATTCGGCGATGACTTTTGTGCAATTGAGATGACGAAGGCTTTTCTTCTCGGCTATCCAAACACTAGTCAACCCTTCGTAAACCCATTTGACCGCGGTTACTCTCCTTTGGCCACCCTTTGGAACCCGGAAGTACGAAAAAAAAAAAAAAAAATATATATATATATATATTATATATATATATATATATATATATTATATATATATATATATATATATAATATATATATACTATATATATGTGAAAAACAATAAGGAAGATATGATGAAAGGAAAAGAAAAACAAAAACAAAAAACAAAAAACAAAAAAAAAAAAAAAAAACCAAAACAAAAGTTGCCTGAACTACGTTTTGACTTGAATCCCGAAAGGGTACGTAGGCAGCCTCTCTCTGGGGGTTTCAGTCACACGCAAAACAAAATCCAAATTTCCCCAAAAGTGGAAACTGGGACAGATGATACAATGGTTCGGCCATGAGTCCGCCGAAATGGTTCCAAAGTTGTAGTTCTGCCCAAAATCCTTTTTACCCCGAAACCTTATCCAAGTCCTTCGATCAATTGGCAAAGGCAAGGGAAGCGGAAAAACGTTGTTGTTGTAAATCTGACACAATGCAAGTTGAAGAGAAATAAAAATGAGAGAGTCTTATCGGTGGAAAACATTCGGGCACCATAAGGAATGGTGAGTAGAGAAACTAAAAACGAGAGAGTCTGCTTGGTGAAAACTCGTAAAAGAGCACTATCGGCAACGGTGAAGAGAAATGAGAGAGGTCGATTGGCGAAAACCCGCAAAGGGCGCTGTCGGCCGAAAAGAAGACATCTCGCCACTAAAGGAGTCCTGGCAAAGGTTCCCTGGTCTTGAAATACTGATTAATGGGTTCACGAGAAGCACCGGAAAGTTTTGTGTGGGTCGGGCCATCCAGTCCAAGAAGCATGTCATGTTCATTTGAAAGCCAGCATGCACATCCTAGATAAGTCCTTCTTTTCCGAAAGGGATGCTTCTCTTTAAAATCATATGCTTGCCCTTTTGCATACTTTTTATTGAATCCCTTTCGGTTATTCTCTGATTCCGTAACTAGTACGAAGAAAAAGGTGGCAGGACCGGTTTCACAGGGCTTCGCCTGGTCAGAGTCGAAGAAATACCCATGCTAGCGAGTGCGTCAGGCCAAATCTCGACTGACCATAGTGATTGATGCTTTTGAAGCAAAAAAAATAAAAAAAAAACATTGGAAAAGAAAGGAAGTCAAAGGCAAAGGTCCCAAGAGCAGAATAACAGTGACAGGTCAAAGTCCAACACGGGCGACTTCATAATGAAATCGCGGAGGGATGAACCCAGTCGGTTTGAACAGAGATTCACTCTCAAAAGCCGATAAGCAGCAAAGTTCTCACACGGAAAATGGGGCCGGGACCAAGCAATCAATAGGATCAAGGCCACAAAACCAACCACCGTTTCAACTAACCAATTGTTCTTTGATGAAAACAGGTTTAATTCAAAGCAACCTTGCAAGAAGCAGGTGCAATCTGAAAGAAATGAAACGCGCAAGCGCAGAAACAGCTTTGCAGCAGGAGAACGACCAAAAGGAAGTTTTCCCTCTCCAGTTTCTTTCATGTGTTTGCAAAATAAAAAAAGAAACATGAAAAGGAAAAAACAAAAGATAGAAGAAAGAAGAAAGAAGTTAAAATAAAAATCCCAAAAAAGAAAACAAATCATATAGCATAGGATTCCATTCCCTTAAATATCCCGGAACAAAAAACCGAGGATTCCCGGCACAAAAACCGTGGAGCTTTTTTTTCAAATCCCGGAACAAAAACCCGAGGATCTCCCGCGCACAAAAACCGTGGAGCTTTTTTCTTTTCAAATCCCGGAACAAAACCGAGGATCTCCCGCACAAAAACCGTGGGAGCCTTTTCTTTTCAAAATCCCGGAACAAAAAACCGAGGGAATCTCCCGGCAACAAAACCGTGGAGCTTTTTTCTTTCAAAATCCCGGAACAAAAACCGAGGATCTCCCGGCACAAAAACCGTGAAGCTTTTTTCCTTTCAAACCCGGAACAAAAACCGAGGATATCCCGGCACAAAACGTGGAGCTTTTTCTTTTCAATCCCTGAAACAAAATCGAGGATCTCCCGGCACAAAAACCGTGAGCTTTTTTCTTTCAAATCTCGGAACAAAAACCGAGGAATCTCCCGGCACAAAAAACCGTGAAGCTTTTTCTTTCCAAAAATCCCGGAACAAACCGAGGATCTCCCGGCACAAAAATCGTGGAGCTTTTTCTTTTCAAATCCCGGAACAAAAACCGAGGATCTCCCGGCACAAAAATCGTGGAGCTTTTTCTTTCCAAAATCCCGGAACAAAAACCAAGGATCTCCTGACACAAAAACTGTGGAGCTTTTCTTTTCTCAAATACCGGAACAAAAACCGAGGATCCTTTTACACATTCCCAATTTTGATTAGATATGTGTCCACAACTAACTCACGAAATTTTCCTAGTGAAAAACTGGGGCAGAAAATTTCGTCGTTCGTTTGTTTTGGTACCCTAAGCAGGTCAACCTCGAGACACCAAGGTGTGAGATGATCAATGGAATTAAGAAAAAGAAGAAAAGAACAAAAAAGATGAAACTAAATGCGAAGCAAGCAAGGGCGCGGATTGCTCAAAATCTGATTGAAGTCACAAGCTCCGTTGACCCTGTGTCGACTCAATGCTGCAGGGAAAAGTAAACACCTACAATTTGCGAGCATCAAGATTCAGATCGAAGTTCACAGCAAAATCAGCTAAGACTCAAGATCAAGTTTCAAGACAATTATAGATAGGAATCTTGTAACTCATAGTTGATAGGCATAGCTATCTTAGCTTTGATTTCCTTTTGGTGTAATAGAGGAGGTCAGCAAGCAGTAGCAGCAGCAACGCAGTGAGATCACAGCCCTTGGCAGTCCCAGCTACAAAACCTTCCAGAACTACACCTGACCTGATTCCTTATAGCCAAGGATATGTAGGCAACCTTTGAAGCAGGGTTCGGTCAGATTTTTCAAAAATGCTTCTCGTGGAGTGCTGGAGCGGGCAAAAATCCTTCATGGTGCTCATTTATCTTTGCCGAAAACCCTTCGTGTCTTCAAGCAAGAGGGGCAGCTGTGGAGCACGTGATTTTTGCCACGCTTATTTACTCCTATAAATTCATTAGAATTAGAATTTTTTCTTTTATTATTTGAATTTTTTAGGAATTAAATTGCATGATTTTGTGTCTCGTTTGCATTTTCGTGTTGCATTTTTAACTTGCTAATAATTCATAAAAAAGTACAAAAATAGTACGTTTGATTAGAAATTAGATTTTATATTTTAATCAATTATATTACTAAAATAAGAGAAAAATACAAAAATAATAATAAATCTTTTACATTTTTTTGTTCTTTTAATTTCACTTTTGCTTAATTTTTCTTTTAAAATTAGGATTTAGTTCCTTTTTGGAATTTAATTAGTTTGGGATTTAACTTAGATTTTGTTAATTTTGAAAAGAATAATAAATAAATAAATAAACAATAAGAAAGAGGAAAAGAAAAGAAATGGGTTTATTTTTGTTGGGCAGCTCTGAAATGAGCAAGCCAGCCCAAACAAACCAAAAAAAACGGACCAAAATCACCCCATGCCCAGGTCCAATTTAATCCCTAACCCGGTCCATCCCTTCCATGACAAAACGACGTCGTTTTGACGTCGTTTGATCACCACCCGTTCATTTCCCCCATATCCAACGGCTCAGGCTTAATCTCAATTTTACATAAAATTGTCCGAATTACTTAGGAAATTTTGAGACCAACTTTCCTTCCTCGTACAAACCTAAGCTCCGCCGACCTCCACTCTACACCGCCGCTTACCACCCGCCCTCCGCCCTAAGCTCCACCGCCCCTGTCCGCCGTCCGCCGCCGCCGGAAATCGTCTCGCCGCCGGCGCGATGTTCCGATGACCACAAAATTTACACCCGGATTCCCCTTTTTCTTCCTCTACTCAAAATCCACTACCGTTGCCTCCAAATCTTTACCAGAACCCGTCGAATATCCATTCGAAATTTTCCGGCAAGTCGCAAGTTATGCCAAACGGTCCCAAATTAACACCATGGGGACGCCTTGATCTTCTCTATCCAACCCCCATAGCCACATATCTCAAACATGGCCAGAATTGCCCAAATATCCGATCAAAATCACGGCAAACCCTAAATTAGAAATCTTGGGGATTCTTCGACC
>NC_031992.1:6104902-6124906 GCF_001879085.1 Nicotiana attenuata
TTTGAAGAACCAGCAGCTGAAACCTGGCCAGTATTGCTCTTTTTACTACAAGAAGGATAAACTCCTTAGAACTTATGAATTTTCAGTGAATCCGATGCCAGATGAGAGTTTATGGGTAATCCCAACAGAGGTGATGGAAGATGTGGTCCTACCACCTAAAGGGAGAAGGAATGCAGGAAGGCCAAAAAAGGAAAAACTCAAACCTGCTTCAGAAAAAGAGTCTAAGAGGGCGTTTTCATGTTCTGTGTGTGGACAAGGTGGTCACAATAGAAAAACATGTAGGAATCGACCAAAATAAATAGTTGAAAACATAATACTTCCTATTACATTTGTTGTCATGTTGAGTAGTTAAGTTTCACAAAGAATAGAGTTACAAATGTTGAGTAGTTAAGTCTCACAAGTAATCGAATTACAAATGTCAATAAAGAATTATAACTTACGCTATATATTGCAATTATGTTAAATATGTTTCATTATACATGTTTTGATTATCCAATAATAGTGTGTTGCTGTTTTTAATGGTGCTAAATATATTGATAGATTGTACAAATACAAAACAGAACTGCTGGTATTATATGTATACAGATGTATAAATGAGAGTATAAGTTTGTATAAATTTGTATAACTATGTATATTGTTGTATAAATATGTATAAACCCTGCTACAACAACAAAACTGCAACCATAATGAAAATACATACTTTGTTAAAGGACAAAAGCAACTGATATATTCATTAAAATGTAATTCATTCACAGCCACAATATGTAATGACTACCGCAAATTACACATAAATAAAAACATCTATAAAATCCTTTAAGCCTATCTCACAAGTAGCAGAATAGTACTTAGACAAAACTAGGCAACAACTCCTAATACATAGAAAAACTACAGTAAAATGGAAAAAACAGAACTACTTTCTCGGTCGCCCCCTCTTCCTCTTCTTGAAAAGTCTCCCTGTGATTTCATCACCACTAATTGCACCGGACTGTTATTTTTTCCTTCCATAATCCCAAAACAGAGATCCCTACCTGGTGCGAAGTGTCTCAATGTCAAAATTATCTTTTCGAATTTCTTACCAAGGATGAAATACTCAGCAAAGCCAGCAACAAAAGCACCACAATACTGTAATTAAAAAGAAAAAAAATCATATTCAAATAGGTAAACTAATAGTAAAATAGTAAAACAATTGAGATTAACCTACCATTTGATCTGTTGGGGAACATTATTAACCAGATTAATCTGCAAAGCATCAGAATGAAATTTATCGGTATATGCACCATTGTTACAATCAATGCCCTTCTTCTCGACATATAAATCAGAACTCTTCAAGAAGTAAGGTATTAGAATTGCATAAGGTAATGCAGCATCCAAAACAAGTCTATCATTAATAGCTCCACAGTTAGAATCATAGATGTGGACGCACCTATCTATGAACGTAAACACCCCCAAAACCCAATGGCCCAATTTTGCTCTTCCGCGCTTCACATAGATAGGGAATAAGACGTGGTCAACAGTGTGCCACGGGACATTTGCATCACAATAATATCCTCTAATGTACTCTTCTATCTCATGCCCTTCAGGAATCACTGAAGGATCTCGATTCACTTTGAAAACTTTATACAAGGAGTTGATTTTGTTACCAAAGGGAAAGTCGGTTGTAGTAAACCGCATGGCAACACTCGGCCCATATTTTCCCCTCTTCCTCAAATAATAAAAGAGGACATCCAAGTGCTGAAACAAGAAATAAAACAGAACAACCATCACTACCAGATATTTTAAATATAGAAATTTATACACTATTATACAGAGGTATACATATTTATACAAGGTTATACAATCTTATACTGTGATTATACAAGGCTATGTATACACTATGGGGGTCTCAAATAATAAAGATATGCAACAAATTAAAAAAGGCATTAGAACATAAATTTATTAAATACCGTGTCAATGAAAGGTCGACACAAGTGAGTGGAACCAATCCTTCGTGGTCACATTACACGAGCCAAAAGTAAAAGCTTCCGCAAGCTTATTTACTTCATCGGGATATATATTTTTGGCACTTCAAATCACAAAAAATAAAAAGTAATCAGAACTACATTCATTGACAAGTTTAAAATCAGAACATGAAAGATTAAAGAAAGTGAAGATACATTCGCCTCGTATCCATCCCATTATCAACAAACGCGCAAAACTCTTTAGCCAATGGCGACAATGGATCAAAATCATCAATTTCGATCGTGAAAGGATGCTTGATATCAAAAATGAGCTTGGGTGCCGATCCTGATGCCCCCGAATAAAAAACTGGCAAATATGGAGATTTGGCATATTTTCCTGGTATTTTCTATCGAACTGACTTTTCAGGAGAAATGTAATCATCTTCTACGTCTATGATGGATTATTTGTGAAGCACAATTTGGGACATCTGTAGCGCAGCTAAATCTTCATCGCCAATGTCATCCCAAAATGTGTCACCCTTGACATCACCTGCTGCCCCTTAGACAGAGAAAACAAATAATAAAAAACTTTAAAATGAAGAAAAGAAAAATCAGACAAAAAAAAAATTCAGAACAAATACCATGATCAACGCCATCAGTAACTCCCTCGTCAGCTAGCACGTCATCTTGATTCACTTGATTGACAAAGTCAGGAACAACATCATATTGATAGCCATCAAATTCGCCAAGACTAGATGTATTGTCATCAGACACGCGCTGACGAGTATAATAAAAAATAATAGAAAGAGAAGGCATGTTGAGTGATGATTCAGAGAAGGCATAACTGTTGAGTGATTTGGTTTTATCAGTAAACAATTACCTTAGAATCAGTAAAATCCTCCCTCGTTTGCTTGGTTTCCTTCATATTCAGAAAACTGAACACTTTTTCAAAGGAAGAAACTACATAATTGTTGAGTGTCGTCACTGTATCAGTCAACTACAACAAACAAACAAAAAAGCAAATCAACAAACCATGTTTATAACCAAAAAACCATGTATATACAAAAAGTACTGATAAACTATAGAAAAGCTAAAGGTCCAGTACCTTTCTAACAGACTCCTCAACTTCTCAACTTCAGCATTCAACAGATCAATGCGCACCAAAGGATCATAACTCGGGTTAGGCTGTCGATCCATATTCTGAGGAAAATGTCGTTTAGACTGTTGCTCCGTATTCTGAGGATAAGGTCGTTTAGATTGTTGCTCCATATTTTGAGGACAAGGTGGAGATGCAGCGACAGAATCATCAGTGTGAAAGGCAGGAACCACAGGCACATCCCCTGATGCAACATCATCGGCATTAACTTCAAAAAGCGTGTCGATGTTCAGAGTTGACATCTCTTCACGAGTAGGGGAAATGTTCCTATAGTTCAACTACAAGAAGAAAAACTGGATTACAATGGTAGAAAAAGGAAATTGTGACATATTCATAAATATACATACAGAAAAACAGAAATCATATATGAAGAAGTATTATGGTACAAAATATTTACCTTGTCGATACTACACATGATCACCCCGCTAGTCAAATCTGCATATGTTGGAGTTTCAGTCACCTTCCAATTAAGAATGCGTGGCATATTTGTGCCAACGCGAACAGCTAGATGCTTGTCAACCATAGAGCAACACTCAAAAAACCATATTTGTAATGCAAGTGGCAAACCTCCAAGCCTATACATTGTCAAATAGTCACACTGTCTGTCCCTCATTGTCCTTAAAATATCTTCAAATGACTTTTTTCCCCAAGCATACGTCTGATATTGACCACTTTCAATGATATCAAAATCATCTTTGTTGATACCATGATTATTGGCATTTGAGAATATGAAATGATGGACAAACACCATCAAGGCCATCTTGAACGCATCTTCGTCCGACTTCCAGTCCTTTTTCTTGAAGCGATCAAGAAGCTGCCCCTAGTTATAGCCTTTTTTCCATCTCCTGGAAAATACTCTTTTAGCAACCTATTAACATCTGGTTTGTCATAGAAAGTGGCGTCGTCGTCTACACACTTCAAACCAGTGATAACAGCAAACTCTCCAATGCCAAAACGCAACAAACAACCATTAATTTGCACCCACAACTCCCTTTCACGTCCTGGGATGACTTCCCTCAATAATATACAATGAATAAGTTGATTTTGAATTTTAAATTGAGGGAGGTCCAAGAAGTACCCAAAACAACTAGCACGGAACATCTGAAGCTGTGTGTCAGTCAAATATTGCTTCAAAATGCTCACAATCTCAGTCTCGGTGTGGGAGCTAATCCTGTTGTAGAAATAATCAACTGGTTGTATATAGAAGTCCCCAACCTTGCATAAGAAAAAATAACAAGAAATAGATCAGGAAGAGAAACTATACTAAAACATTTTATAAAAATATATAAATAAGTATAGCAGAACTTGTATAAAGATGTGTAAACAACTGTATAACTTTGTATAAAATTGTATAAGCATGTATAAATTACTAGCAACACAGGGAATACCTTCAACTGAGCTTTTCTCTCATTCAATTTGGTGTGAATAGCAAACCTTTGTTTTTTTCGATAAGGAATCAAGGCCACTATCACCATCATCCTTGATCTTTCTCCTTTTCGGTTTAACATTGCGGCCTACATCATCTTCATTAACCAAATCAACTTTCAGCTTTTCTTTTAATTTTTGAGGTCTCCCACATTTCTTACTCCGTATTCTAACAATGTTAACCGGAGTAGGAGTATTACTTGTTTGCGACCGAGTCACTCGAGTGCTCCCTTGTTGCAACTTTTTTGGAGGAGGAGGAGACTCAAAATCATCATCATCGGGATCCCGGACATGCGTTTTCGCTTCAGAAGAAGGTGGTGAGGGCAAGTCACTCGATGATTTAACTGGAGTGGGAGTATTTCTCGTTTGAGAACGAGTCATCCGACTGCTCTCTTGTTGCGAATTTTTAGGAGGAGCAGGAGACTCAAAATCATTACAATGTGGCGCCTGGACATTTACATTAGATTCAGAATCAGGAGGGCAACTCCCTCAATCTTTTCGCATAATCAAACTTAACGCCTTTTCCAGCAATCTTCATTTTGCTTTTAGAAGCAGCTACTTTTGAGCGCATTTTCTACAATAAACCAAACGACCGAAGCTTTAACAAAATTGAAGACAACTGAAGGAAAACACAAAAATTAAACTGTAACAAAACTCAAAGGTTAACCAAAACTAAAGGCCATGAACACAAAGCAGAGGCCAATTTTCCCAAATTGTAACAAAAATCAAAAAATAAAAAATTCTACCCTAACAGTCGAAATAACAGAGCATGCAAACTAAAACATCAAGTTTAATCCTAGAACGAAGATAGATGGAACACAAAATCAAACGAAAAACAACATTGTAAGAAACTAGGCATAATCAGAAAAAGCAAAAAAATAAAAAATAAAACAAAATTCAAAACCAAAACTGTGGTAAAAGCATAGAATGAAACGAAAATTACCTGAAATTAAGATTAAAAGCTCGAAAAATTAGTTGAACCCAACAATGGAGGTCGGTTATCGTCTGAGAAAAGCCTGAGAAAGAGAGTCTGAGAAAAACGTGAGGAAGAGAGAGAAAGAGAAACAAAGAAATTGAAATTTAAAATATTAAAACGGTTATTTTGAGTTGTGGGCTACTGGGTGTAAAGTAAATTTCATAAAATATACAACATGGGCTAATCCAGGTGAAGGCTTAAAATATGGGCTATTTTCGAATGGGCTGTCTGGCCCAAGTGATATATGGTGTAATTTTGTCTATACTATATCAAGTATATGTTATTATCCTACTTAGAATCTTGAAGTGCGTATAAATGTGCTAATAAAAACTATATCAAGTAACTATGTGCACATGAAAGTAATTTAAATCAAAACAAGAGAGCACTCAGAGTGCAGAAAATAATTATAAACGTTGGAAAACATTTTACCTGACAGATGCTGCAAAATTTCCATATAATGGTGGAAGAAATTGAATCAGCACATAAATATCTCACAGTTTAATTTATATCAATGATATAAGCACCGCTCAGTTTAGTTGTCCAAGGACATAATCCAAATCGATATCAACTTAAAAAGAAAGACAAATATTCTATAATATAGCCTGCAAGCATTATTCAATAGGAGAAGGTACTTCGTCAACTTTAGAAAAAGCGGGACTAAATTGAATTCAAGTTTAAACTGTATTCAATTTTATTTACATTTATTCAATTTATTTCTTTTAATTCTGAAGTAGAATTTGTTTAGAAATCTATTTTTATTCTTTTTACCAAAATATCATATAGATTTATGTTAAGAATAATGCTATTAACATTTAGCCTCCGCAATCTTTTATAATCGGGTTTTGGTATACTTCTGTAGTGAGAATTTTGATAACCTTAGAATTCGCTATTCTATTATCAGCTTTCACGCTTCAAATTTTCAACCTAAAAATAAAAAATATCCTTGCACGTAAAACCAACAAATACTGACATATGGTACAAACTTAAAGTTTTTGGCACTCTTCTTGAGGGAATGTACTGTGTAATAAATAACAAACACCATTAATGGCATTGGTTAAAATTCAAAGTAATACCAAAATTTTTAATTTCAATATTCATTATAAAATTTTGTATAAGAATATAATTAAGCTATTAAAGAATCAACTTAATTTAGAGGAAAAATTAAGCAAAAAATAAAAATTTCAAAAGCATCATAATGCGTGTCATGTTTTAATCTTTAGAAGAAAAAGATTCTCTTCTATTTCTTCATCTTGTAAAATGCGGCGTCAAAATTTAAGTTATGTTTTATTCATGTGGATCTTTGAAAGAATCCTAGTATTTTTAGTTAAAGGGTGCAAAAGTCGGTTTATGAGTATAGCAATTCAATGATTAGTAGGATATGTAGTATCTCAAATAGCTGAGAATCTGAAATTTGTTTAATATTAGAAGTCCATGAAAATCGTAGTATTAAGCAAAGCTTAAAATATCAACTTTACCCTACATGGTATTATTTGTCAATTAATATTCTAAGGATATTTTGGTAAACCAACATTTTATTCATGCATAGATAGATATAGATAGATAGATAGATAGATAGATAGATTAATGTACCACCCCCCTCCCGCTCTCTCCAACCATCGTTTTTTTAAGCGACCCGAACCTATTTTTCTTCTTCTATTAACATTTATTTATTTCCCTCCTTCTTCAAAACCCTAGCCCCTCTTCTAAATTTTCCAGTTCTGCTCAATTGAGTATTATTTTTCCTTTAATTCGAGTAAATTTCGCATTATATAGAGCTTTAGAGTAAGATTAAAGTCATCTTCTTTATTTATTTATGTCCATTGTTCATGAAATTTCTCAATCTTCTAGTTCTTCTATGGGTGTAATAGGATGTATTGCTGTGAATTGTAGCTCCGCATCCAAGACTCTTGAGAATCCTAGAAGACGTTATTTTTAGGTGTCCAAAACCTTATGTAATTACCGTTTCTTTCATGTGAATTCTTGTGAATTTTGCATCTAATTTTTAACATACTTACATGGATGATTTTTTCTGATGTTTATATGATGACCCAAAAGGTCATCACTCGTTTTGGAAGTAAATTCTGTGTTCCAAGGCCTTAAAACCTTCTTTTTGCCTCACCTCGATTGGCGTGCGCAGTCCGCACGTGTATCCGGAAAGTCAGTATGTGAAAAATAATAAATTTTGCTTTTAAAATGAATTTAAGTTGATTTCGGTCAATATTTTGGGTAAACAGACCCGGACCGGTGATTTGACGGTCCCGGAGGATCCGTAGAAAAATATAGGACTTGGGCGTATGCCCGGAATCGAATTCCGTGGTCCCAAGGCCGAGAAATGAATTTCTAAAGAAAATTATTTTCTGGAATATATATGAGTTTTTGGAAATGAAATGTGTTTGAAAATTTGATGGTATCGGGCCTGTATTTTGGTTCCGGAGCCCGGTACAGATCTTATATGTGATTTAAGTTGAGCCTGTAAAGTTTGGTTAGAAACGGAGGTAATATGACGTGATTCGGAACCTTAGTTGTATAATTTGAAACTTTGAAAGTTCTTGAGATTTTCTTTGATTTTGATGCTAAATTCATAGTTGTTGATGTTATTTTGATGATTTGATTGCACGAGCAAGTCCGTATGATGTTTTTGTGTTAGTGTGCATGTTTGGTTTGGAGCCCCGAGGGCTCTGGTGAGTTTTGGATAGGCCACAGAGTGAAATTTGGACTTAGGAAGTTGCAGGTTTTCAGCTGGTATTTTGCAGGTCTGCAGGCTTCGCAAATGCGAAGCCTGGCTCACAAGTGCGAGCTCGCAAATGCGAGAAAATCATCGCAAATGCGATACTGGACCTGGGCTGCCTTGGTCGCAAATGCGACTTTTCTATCACAAATGCGATATTGCATTTGCGAAAGGTCCCTCGCAAATGCGAAGGTGACCGGATTTGTGCTGGGTCGCAAATGCGACAAAAGCTTCGCATTTGCGAAGTTAGCAGTCTGAGGGGTTCGCAATTGCGAACCCTGGTCGCAATTGCGATATTTGCACCCTGCAAAATCATAACTTAGACGCATTTTCAACCATTTTTCAAAACCTAAACACCTTTGGGAGATTTTTCAAAGACAAGTACTCTTCCAAATCGATTGTAAGTCAATTCTAACTCGTTTTTATTAATCTTTAACATCTTTTCTCATGATTTCAACTCAAAATCAAAGGTTTTCATGGGAGAAATTGGGTGTTTTGGGTAGAACTTAGGTTTTTTAAATTTTGGGGATTTGGACCTTGATTTGAGGTCCGATTTCAAAACAAATTATATATTTGGGTTCGTGGGTGAATGGGTAATCGAGTTTTGGTTCGAACCTCGGGTTTTGACCATGTGGGCCCGGGGTCGATTTTTGACTTTTTGGGAAAAACTTTAGAAAACCTATTTCCATGCATTAGAATTGATTCATTTAGCATTTATTGATATAGTTAAGTATGTTGTGGCTAGATACAAGCGAATTGGTGGTGGAATCAAGAGGTAAAGCGGTAGTTGAGGCTTGAATTGAGTTCGTGGCATCGAGGTAAGTGTTTGGTCTAACCTTAGCTTGAGAGATTAGGAGTCGTGTCCTATTTGCTATGTGTTAATTGTTGAGTACGACGTATGGGCATGGTGACGAGTATCTATACGTTGGTGTCAAGCATGCCCGTGAGTCTTATACTATGACTAATGTGACTCCGTTTAGTTAAGTAACTTGTGGCTAGATACAAGCGAATTGGTGGTGGAATCAAGAGGTAAAGCGGTAGTTGAGGCTTGAATTGAGTTCGTGGCATCGAGTTAAGTATTTGGTCTAACCTTAGCTTGAGGGATTAGGAGTCGTGTCCTATTTGCTATGTGTTAATTGTTGAGTACGACGTATGGGCATGGTGACGAGTATCTATACGTTGGTGTCAAGCATGCCCGTGAGTCTTATACTATGACTAATGTGACTGCGTTTTGTATTGTTCATGCCTTATGTGATACTCCTATTGTTGAACAAGGTTTGTGAAAGTATCATTGGTATTGAACATTCAAGAGCGTTGGCTCAAGTTGTGAATTGATTTGTGAAAGTATCATTGGTATTTGAACATTGTAGAGCGTTGGCTCAAGTCGTGAATCGAATTGTGAAGGTATCATTGGTAATTGAGCATGGTAGAGCGTTGGCTCAAGTTGTAAATTAAGTTGTGAAGTAAATGTGAAAAAAAAGAGAAGAGGATTATGATATTGTTCCCTTGCCAGGATGTTGTTGCTTTTCATATTGTTCCCTTGCCGGGATGTTGTTACTTTTGATATTGTTCCCTTGCCGGGATTTTCATTGTGATTTTATTGTGATTTCATTTATTTTCCTTGCCCTTATTGTTTGTGATTGTTGTTTGGGTGAGGAAGAGTGTTAAAGCACGAAGGATGATGCCGTGTATGATTTTGGTGAGAGAGTGTAAAGCACGAAGGGTGATGCCGTGCCGCACGATGTACAATTCCGTGCTGATTATATTGATTTTTATGGTGAGGACGAGAGTAAAAGCACCAAGTGATGCCATGCAGATTATGTTGATTCTTATGGTGAGTACGAGAGTAAAAGCACGAAGGGTGATGCCGTGCACTTGTTTGATTTCTGATTCTTACTGATAATTGAATTATGGTGTTCCTTATGTTTACCTGTTGTTCTTCTGTTATCATTTGATGTTTCCCCGCAGCATGTTTCCCCCTCCCCTCCTTAACTGTACATTCCTGCTTTTATTTTCCGCTGTATATGATTTAACTGCACAGGTTTATTTGGTAGTCTGGTCTTAGCCTCGTCACTACTTCGCGGAGGTTAGGCTAGACACTTACCAGCATATGGGGTCGGTTGTGCTGATACTACACTCTGCACTCTTTTGTGCAGATCCCGGTGCTATAGCTTTCGGACCGCAGTGAGATTGCTGCTTCTTGTTCATCAGGCGACCCGAGGTAGTCCTGCAGGCGTCCGCAGGCCTTGGCGTCTCCTTCTATCTTTTTATCCTGTTTCTTTCATGTATTCCCAGAGACAGTGTTGTATTACTTTTTCAGACCTTTATTTGTAGTACTCCTAGACAGTCTGTGAAATTGTGACACCAGTCTTGGGTAGATTTTTTATAGATTGGTATTGGTAGTATTATTAAAACATTGCAATTCAATCTTTCGCTTATTCAATTCTGTTGTTTATTAAATGTTGGTTCTTAATTGTTAACGGATTAAAAATGGAAACAAGGTAAATAATTCAATTGGTTGGCTTGCCTAGCTTTCACTAGTAGGCGCCATCTTGACTCCCGAGGGTGGGAAATCCGGGTCGTGACAAGTTGGTATCAGAGCTCTAGGTTACTTAGGTCTCACAATTCACGGAAAAGCTTAGCAGAGTCTGAGGGATCGGTACGGAGACGTCTGTATTTATCCCCTAGAGGATACAGAGTTAGAAAAAACTTCACATCTATTCTTTTCTGTCGTACGGTTTGGTTTCTCAATGCTAATTGAATTTCTACTCTGTTCTTTCGTAGATGGAATGAACATGCGCTTCCTCATCCACCGATCAGCAGCCCGAGCCCCCAGCAGCAGCTCCCACGAGGGGCAGAGGGCGAGGTCGAGGCCGAGGCAGGGGCAGAGCTCAGCCCTGAGCAGCAACGCCAGTGGCGGAGCCTCAGGTTGAGTTTGACGAGGAGGTTCCAGCCCAGGCAGTTCCAGCAGGACCAGCTCAGGTCCCAGAGGGGTTCATTGCTACCCCCGTACTCCAGGATGCTCTCTAGTGGGCCTTGTGGAGGGTGTCACCCGGGCAGGTTTGCTTCCTGTAGCACCAGCCGTCTCTCAGGCTGGAGGAGGAGCCCAGACTCCTACTACCCGCACTCCGGAACAGATGGCTCCCCAGTTTTAGACTCCAGCAGCTCAGCCAGTTGGAGCAGTTTAGCCGGGTGTGGTAGCTCAGACCGGTGACAGAGCAGCTATGTCTGCCGATGCCTTGTGGAGATTGGACAGGTTCACCAAGATCTTTACTACCACTTTCAGCGGTGCATCTTCTGAGGATTTCCAGGATTATTTAGACATCTGTCATGAGGTTCTCAGGAACATGGGGATAGTGGAGACCAATGCGGTCGACTTTGCTACTTTTCGTTTGTCTGGTTCTGCCAAGACTTGGTGGAGAGATTATTATTTGGCTAGACCAGCTAGGTCACCAGCTTTGACTTGGGATTAGTTTTCTCAGCTATTTCTGGAGAAGTTTCTTCCTGTCACTCAGAGAGAGATCTATAGGAGGCAGTTTGAGCGTCTCCAGCAGGGTTCTATGACTGTTACTCAGTACGAGACTAGGTTTATTAATTTAGCCCGTCATGCTCTTCTTATACTTCCCACTGAGAGAGAGAGAGTGAGGAGGTTCATTGAGGGACTCATTTAGCCTATTCAACTTCAGATGGCTAACGAGACGGGGAGTGAGATTTCTTTTCAAGAGTCGGCTAATGTGGCCAGGAGAGTTGAGATGGTTCTATCGTAGGGGGGTGGTCAGGGGTCTGACAAGAGGCCTCGTCATTCAGGCAGATTCAGTGGTGCCTCGTCTGGAGGCAGGGATTCTTTTGGTAGAGGCCATCCTCCTAGTCCTTTTCAATCAGCACTTCAGGTTTCGCACGGTGCTTCAGGTGGCCGTGGTTCTCATATGCAGTATTCTGATCAGCAGTCCTACAGTGCACCACCAGCTCCTATCAGTGCACCACCGCTCCAGAGTTTTCGGGGTGGTCATTCAGGTCGTCAGAGTCAGCAGTCTCAGCAGCCGAGGGCTTGTTATACTTGTGGCGATACAGGGCATATTGCTAGATTTTTCCCCCGAGCATCGAGCAGCTCCCATCATCAGGGTTCCCGTGCCATGGTTCAGGCACCGAGTGTTCCACAGCCCACTCGGCCAGCTAGGGGTGGAGGTAGAGGTGCTAGAGGTAGAGGTAGAGGTATTAGAGGTGGAGGTCAGGCCGCTAGAGGTGGAGGCCAGCCAGCAGCAGGGCGTCCCAGAGATGTAGTCCAGGGTGGTGGGGCCCAGCCCCGATGTTATGCTCTTCCAGCCAGGCCTGAGGCTGAGGCTTCCGATGTAGTTATCACAGGTACGATTCTGGTTTGTAGTAGGGATGCTTCAGTGCTATTTGATCCAGGGTCTACATACTCTTATGTGTCATCTTATTTTGCGCCGTATCTTGTCATGCCTAGTGATTCTTTGAGTGCTCCTATTTATGTGTCTACACCAGTGGGTGATTCTACTGTGGTAGATCGTGTTCATCATTCTTGCATAGTTGTGATTGTGGGTCTTGAGACCCGAGTAGATTTGTTACTGTTGGACATGGTTGATTTTGATGTCATATTGGGGATGGACTGGTTATCACCTTACCACGCTATCTTGGATTGTCATGCCAAGACTGTGACCTTAGCCTTACCGGGTCTACCTCGTCTTGAGTGGAGAGGGACTCCTGGTCATTCTACCCGTCGTGTTATCTCATACATGAAGGCTCGGCGTATGGTCGAGAAGGGGTGTTTGGCCTATTTGTCATATGTTCGTGATTCTAGTGCAGAGGTTCCTTCTATGGATTCTGTGCCTGTGGTTCGTGAGTTTCCTGAGGTTTTTCCTTCAGACCTGCCGGGTATGCCACCCGACAGGGATATTGACTTTTGCATTGATTTGTCTCCGACACTCAGCCCATTTCTATTCCGCCGTATCGTATGGCCCCGCCTGAGTTGAAAGAATTGAAGGAGGAGTTGCAAGACTTGCTTGATAAAGGCTTCATTAGACCTAGTGTCTCGCCTTGGGGTGCGCCGGTGTTGTTTGTTAAGAAGAAGGACGGGTCAATGAGAATATGTATAGATTACCGACAATTGAACAAGGTCACAATCAAGAATAAGTACCCATTGCCGAGGATTGATGATTTGTTCGACCAGCTTCAGGGTGCCCAAGTGTTTTCTAAGATCGACTTGAGATCGGGCTACCATCAGTTGAGGATTAGGGCATCCGATGTCACTAAGACAGCTTTCCGCACTCGGTACGGGCATTATGAGTTCTTGGTGATATCATTCAGATTGACAAATACCCCAGCAGCTTTCATGGATTTAATGAACCGAGTGTTCAGGCCTTATTTGGATTCCTTCGTGATCGTCTTCATTGATGATATTTTGATGTATTCCCGCAGCCGGGAGGAGCATGAGCAGCAGTTGAGAGTGTTTCTTCAAACTTTGAAAGACAATCAGTTGTATGCTAAGTTTTCGAAGGGTGAGTTCTGGTTGAGTTCAGTTGCATTCCTACGTCACGTTGTTTCAGCAGAGGGTATTCAGGTGGATCCGAAGAAGATAGAGGCAGTCAAGAACTGGCCTCGACCCACATCAGCTACAGAGATCCAGAGTTTCTTGGGTTTGGCAGGCTATTACCGTCGGTATGTGGAGGGGTTTTCATCTATTGCAGCCCCGATGAACAGGTTGACTCAGAAAGGTGCCCAGTTCAAGTGGTCGAACGAGTGTGAGGCGAGCTTTCAGACGCTCAAGACAGCTTTGACTACGGCGCCGGTGTTGGTTTTGCCCACAGGTTTAAGGCCATATACAGTTTATTGTGATGCATCTCGTATTGGACTTGGTGCGGTGTTGATGCAGGATGGCAAGGTCGTTGCCTATGCTTCGTGACAGTTGAAGATTCATGAGAAGAATTATCCAGTTCACGATTTGGAGTTAGCAGCCATTGTTCACGCGCTGAAGATTTGGAGGCACTATTTATATAGCGTGTCGTGTGAGGTGTTCACGGATCACAAGAGTCTACAGTATTTGTTCAAGCAGAAGGAGCTAAATTTGAGGCAGAGGAGGTGGTTGGAGATGTTGAAAGATTATGATATCACCATCTTATATCATCCGGGGAAGGCCAATGTGGTGGCCGATGCTTTAAGTAGAAGTCAGCCAGTATGGGCAGTCTTGCGTATATTCTAGTCGGTGAGAGACTGCTTGCTTTGGATGTTCAGGCTTTGGCCAATCAGTTTGTGAGGTTGGATGTCTCTGAGCCCAACCGTGTGTTAGCTTGCACAATCGCTCGTTCTTCATTATTTGAGCGCATCCGAGATCGGCAGTGTGATGATCCCCATTTGTGTGTCCTAAAGGACACGGTGCAACACGGTGGTGCCAAGCAGGTTACAGTTGGAGATGATGGAGTTTTGAGGATGCATGGTCGTATTTGTGTGCCTAATGTGGATGGACTTCGAGAGTTGATTCTAGAGGAGGCCCATAGTTCCCGGTACTCTATTCATCCGGGCGCCGCTAAGATGTATCAAGATTTGCGGCAGCATTATTGGTGGAGGAGGATGAAGAAGGTTATTGTTGCCTGTGTAGCTCGGTGTTTGAATTGTCAGCAGGTAAAGTACGAGCATCAGAGACCTGGTGGTTTGTTCCAGAAGATTGAGATTCATGAGTGGAAGTAGGAGCTTATCACTATGGACTTTGTTGTTGGACTCCCAA
Organism: Nicotiana attenuata; assembly: GCF_001879085.1. Lineage (NCBI taxonomy): Eukaryota > Viridiplantae > Streptophyta > Magnoliopsida > Solanales > Solanaceae > Nicotiana > Nicotiana attenuata. Next base: position 6,119,864 of record NC_031992.1, read on the forward strand.
TGACTCAGAAGAAGTTCGACGCAGTATGGGTTATTGTTGATAGGCTGACCAAGTCAGCGCATTTCATCCTTGTGGCAGTCTCCTATTCTTCTGAGAGGTTGGTTGAGATCTATATCCGGGAGATTGTTCGTCTTCATGGTGTGCCCGTGTCTATCATTTCTGATCGAGGTACGCAGTTTACCTCGCATTTTTGGAGGGTAGTTCAACGTGAGTTGGGCACACGGGTCGAGTTGAGCATAGCATTTCATCCTCAGACGGACGGGCAGACCGAGCGCACTATTCAGATTTTGGAGGATATGCTCCGAGCTTGTGTTATTGATTTTGGAGGCTCTTGGAACTAGTTTTTGCCTTTAGTAGAGTTTGCCTACAACAACAGCTACCAGTCGAGCATTCAGATGGCTCCTTATGAGGCTTTATGTGGTAGGCGGTGTCGGTTGCCGTTTGGGTGGTTTGAGCCGGGAGAGGCTCGGTTGTTGGGTACGGATCTAGTACAGGATGCCTTGGACAAGGTTAGGATCATTCAGTATAGGTTTCGTACAGCTCGGTCCAAGCAAAAGAGTTATGCCAACCGTAAGGTTCGTGATATGGCATTCATGGTCGGCGAGCGGGTTTTGCTTCGGGTGTCGCCTATGAAGGGCGTGATGAGATTTGGTAAGAGGGGCAAGCTTAGCCCTAGGTTTATTGGCTTGTTTGACATTCTTGATCGAGTGGGGGAGGTAGCTTATAGACTTGCGTTGCCATCGAGCTTATCAGCCGTGCATCCAGTGTTTGATGTGTCCATGCTTTGGAAGTATCACGGCAATCCATCCCACGTGTTAGATTTCAGCACTGTCCAGTTGGACAAGGACTTGTCCTATGAGGAGGAGCCGGTAGCTATTCTAGACCGGCAGGTTCGTAAGTTGAGATCTAAGAGTTTCCCTTCTGTTCGTGTTCAGTGGAGAGGTCAGCCTCCTGAGGCATCGACCTGGGAGTCCGAGTCCGATATGCGGAGCCGAAAGCCCCATCTTTTCTCCGACTCAGGTACTTCCTTCTTATGTCCGTTCGAGGACGAACGGTAGTTTTAGAGGTGGAGGATGTGATGACCCAAAAGGTCATCACTCGTTTTGGAAGTAAATTCTGTGTTCCGAGGCCTTAAAACCTCCTTTTTGCCTTACCTCGATTGGCATGCGCAGTCCGGACGTGTATCCGGAAAGTCATTATGTGAAAATCAGTGAAAAATAATAAATTTTGCTTTTAAAATAAATTTAAGTTGACTTCGGTCAACATTTTGGGTAAACGGACCCGGACCCGTGATTTGACGGCCCCGGAGGGTCCGTAGGAAAATATGGGACTTGGGCGAATGCCCGGAATCGAATTCCGAGGTCCCAAGCCCAAGAAATAAATTTTTAAAGAAAATTATTTTCTGGAATATATATGAGTTTTTGAAAATGAAATGTGTTTGAAATTTGATGGTATCGGGCCCGTATTTTGGTTCCGCCCGGTACAGGTCTTATATGTGATTTAAGTTGAGCTTGTAAAGTTTGGTAAGAAACGGAGGTAATATGACGTGATTCGGAACCTTATTGTAAAATTTGAAACTTTGAAAGTTCTTGAGATTTTCATTGATTTTGATGCTAAATTCATAGTTGTTGATATTATTTTGATGATTTGATTGCACGAGCAAGTACGTATGATGTTTTTAGGTTAGTGTGCATGTTTGGTTTGGAGCCCCGAGGGCTCGGGTGAGTTTTGGATAGGCCACAGAGTGATATTTGGACTTAGGAAGTTGCAGGTTTTCAGGTGGTATGTTGCAGGTCTGCAGGCCTCGCAAATGCGAAGCCTGACTCGCAAATGCGATACTGGACCTGGGCTGCCTTGGTCGCAAATGCGATATTGCATTTGCTAAAGGTCCCTCGCAAATGCGAAGGTGACCGGATTTGTGCTGGGTCGCAAATGCGACAAAAGCTTCGCATTTGCGAAGTTAGCAGTCTGAGGGGTTCGCAATTGCGAACCCTGGTCGCAATTGCGACAACTGCAACCTGCAAAATCATAACTTAGACGCATTTTCAACCATTTTTCAAAACCTAAACACCTTTGGGGGATTTTTCAAAGACAAGTACTCTTCCAAATCAATTGTAAGTCAATTCTAACTCGTTTTTATTAATCTTTAACATCTTTTCTCATGATTTCAACTCAAAATCAAAGGTTTTCATGGGGAAAATTGGGTGTTTAGGTAGAACTTAGGTTTTTCAAATTTTGGGGATTTGGACCTCGATTTGAAGTCCGATTTCAAAATAAATTATATATTTGGGTTCGTGGGTGAATGGGTAATCGGGTTTTGGTTCGAACCTCGGGTTTTGACCATGTGGGTCTGGGGTCGATTTTTGACTTTTTGGGAAATTTTTTAGAAAACCTATTTCCATGCATTAGAATTGATTCATTATAGCATTTATTTTATATAGTTAAGTAACTTGTGGCTAGATACAAGCGAATTGGTGGTGGAATCAAGAGGTAAAGCGGTAGTTGAGGCTTGAATTGAGTTCGTGGCATCGAGGTAAGTGTTTGGTCTAACCTTAGCTTGAGGGATTAGGAGTCGTGTCCTATTTGCTATGTGTTAATTGTTGAGTACGACGTATAGGCATGGTGACGAGTATCTATACGTTGGTGTCAAGCATGCCCATGAGTCTTATACTATGACTAATGTGACTCCGTTTTGTATTGTTCATGCCTTATGTGATATTCCTATTGCTAAACAAGGTTTGTGAAAGTATCATTGGTATTTGAACATTTAAGAGCGTTGGCTCAAGTTGTGAATTGATTTGTGAAAGTATCATTGGTATTTGAACATTGTAGAGTGTTGGCTCAAGTCGTGAATCGAATTGTGAAAGTATCATTGGTAATTGAGCATGGTAGAGCGTTGGCTCAAGTTGTAAATATAGTTGTGAGGTAAATGTGAAAAAAAAGAGAAGAGGATTATGATATTGTTCCCTTGCCGGGATGTTGTTGCTTTTCATATTGTTCCCTTGCCGGGATGTTGTTACTTTTAATATTGTTCCCTTGCCGGAATTTTCATTGTGATTTTATTTTGATTTCATTTATTTTCCTTGCCCTTATTGTTTGTGATTGTTGTTTGGGTGAGGAAGAGTGTTAAAGCACGAAGGGTGATACCGTGCATTACTTTGGTGAGAGAGTGTTAAAGCACGAAGGGTGATGCCGTGTATGATTTTTGTGAGGAAGAGTGTAAAGCACAAAGGGTGATGCCGTACCGCACGATGTACAATTTCGTGCCGATTATATTGATTTTTATGGTGAGAACGAGAGTAAAAGTACGAAGGGTGATGCCGTGCAGATTATGTTGATTCTTATGGTGAGGACGAGCGTAAAAGCACGAAGGGTGATGCCGTGCACTTGTTTGATTTCTGATTCTTGTTGATAATTGAATTATGGTGTTCCTTATGTTTACCTGCTGTTCTTCTGTTATCATTTGATGTTTCCTCGCTGTACATGTTTCCCCCTCCCCTCCTTAACTGTACATTCCTGCTTTTATTTTCCGTTGTATATGATTTAACTGCACAGATTTATTTGTTAGTCTGGTCCTAGCTTCGTCACTACTTCGCGGAGGTTAGGCTAGGCACTTACCAGCACATGGGGTCGGTTGTGCTGATACTACACTCTGCACTCTTTTGTGCAGATCCCGGTGCTATAGCTTTCGGACCGCAGTGAGATTGCTGCTTCTTGTTCATCAGGCGACCCGAGGTAGTCCTGCAGGCGTCCGCAGGCCTTGGCATCTCCTTCTATCTTTTTATCCTGTTTCTTTTATGTATTCCAGAGACAGTGTTGTATTACTTTTTCAGACTTTTATTTGTAGTACTCCTAGACAGTCTGTGAAATTGTGACACCAGTCTTGGGTAGAATTGTTATGGATTGGTATTGGTAGTATTATTAAAACATTGCAATTCAATCTTCCGCTTATTCAATTCTGTTGTTTATTAAATGTTGGTTCTTAATTGTTAACAGATTAAAAATAGAAACAAGGTAAATAATTCAATTGGTTGACTTGCCTAGCTTTTACTAGTAGGCGCCATCACGACTTCCGAGGGTGGAAAATCCGGATCGTGACAGTTTATAATTTTTTTATTGCTGAATAAGGGGTCAAGTGGTTATTGGGAATGGGAAGACGATGAATTCTCTTCGAGAGCTTTTGTTGTCATCAATAAATTGAAGAGGGGAAATGAGGCTCTTCTGAGGAAAACAGATTTTCTGCAGAAAAAATCAGATGATCTTCATATTGAAATCAATATATTAATGGAAAAAGTTTCTACCTTTGAAGCTTCTTCTATTGATCATGATAAAGTAGTTGCAAAGTTGTTGGGTTCTCATTCTTATGTTATTGGGTTGCTTTTTTGGGATATTCAGATTGAAACCAATGTATTAAATGCATTGTTGTTGTTCAATTGATTATACTGGCATTAGGATGTTTGACGAAATGTAAAGTATGTAATGTATTTTCTTATGGTAAAAGACATTAGCAATGTTGTTTGAGCCTATAAGAAATGGACTTAAATACTAGTGTTGTGATGCACTTTCAAGTTAATGTATAATTGCAGTGCAATAAAGCTTGCTGAAAAACTATTTTGGCAGTGGATTCATGTTAATGTTTGGGTTTAATGCCTTTGCATAAGAGATATCATCAGTGCTAAGAAGGGACTCCAGTGATTGATTCCTCCAGAATCTCTAATAAATCAATGCATTAAACACTTCATAATATTGTAAACAAAATTTGGAACTGAAATACAAATTTGCAACTGACGACGCACCTCAATCCTCACTAGTTGGTGCTACAGTAAGTTAACAATAAGCCCAAAATTTATCAATATAATATGAAGTCTCACTAGTAATGTGAATACATATGAACACATGACAATTGAAAACCGCCATGATACACATTGCTCTGTATGATCACAATAATAAGCTACTACTGTTATTAAAACTAAAAATGCAAGCAAGAAAGACCAATGGACTTTGAACATCGATGATCACCCTTCCTTTTTCCTTTTTCACCCC
>NC_031992.1:6124926-6168045 GCF_001879085.1 Nicotiana attenuata
AACCGACCACTGATACACATTAGCTCTCGTATGATCACAATAATAAGACTACTACTAGTATTAAACTAAAAATGAGCAAGCAGAAGACCATGACTTTGACATCGATGATCACCTCCTTTCCTTTTCTACCCCCCCCCACCCCCCCCCCCCCAACAGGCTGTATTTTGCTCTTGCAGGTCATCAAGTATGCCTCTTTACTGTGATACCAGTGTATTTTTGTTACTGGATCAACCTTAGATACAAGCAAAGCAAAATAAAGTACATCAAAAATTAAACAATTGCATTAGTAACAAAAAAGTTTCAACTCAAGACAATATACCTTATCATGCTTCAAAGCCTTGATAGCATGGGTGCATGGGATCCCAGATAAGTTCCAAAGCTTATAGGTGCACCTTTTGTCTCAAGATTAACTGTGTGTCTATCATCTCCCTCACTGATTTCATAGCCAAATTCACCATTGAAGTGTATATGGCAACCAAGAGTTATTTCTCTCTAAGAATTGTATAGCTTCATGCAAGTTAGATTGAATTGTCCATTTCAGCTCCCAGCTTTGGCTTCATTATCAACCAACATCTTCATAACCTTCAACCTTATGTCCTCCAACATTTTGATGATAGGCATCTGTCTTGCCTCCAAAATCCATGCATTAAATGATTCAGTGAAATTATTGTCAACCATGACATTTTTACACTGAGTATCAAAATAAGCTCTACACCAAGTTTGAGGTGGATATTTTAGCAAGTCTTTAGCAGCTTCTTCATTAATATCATTCAATTTTCTCAATTGATCCTTAAAGTCTTCTTTATATGTGGCCCAAGCACATCACCACATAAGCTTCTTTGCTTGTCCACTCTTTTATTTTGTATACCAATATGCCTTGCACAAAATCTATGCCTAGCTTCAGGAACCACATTGTTCTTAGCATTAATTAATCCATGTAAATTCATAAAGCAACAATTATGAAAAAAATGAACTTGACTGAAACAAAACTGAAAGTAAAAAAAATTAAAATTGCTTACTTTTTGCACGTCTGAGATGAATGTCACTCCATCTCCATCTTTACGATCCAAAGAATACTTGAAAAGCTCCAACAACCAACTCCAAATTCTGCTTGTTTCTTTATCTATCGCTGCCCATGCTATGGGAAAAAAATGATTCATACAGTTTTGCCCTACAGCCACTAACAACTGCCCTTTATATCTTCCCTTTAGAAAAGAACCATCTAAACCAATTAGTGGTCTCAAACCACTTTTCCATTCATCCTTCATTGCTTTCAAACACATGTACATTCTCAAGAACTTCCTTTTGCCTTGTTCAAGAGCATCATTTGATATATTGTGTCACGACCCAAATTTCATATTAGGTCGTGATGGCGCCCAACACCATTGTTAGGCAAGCCAACACTAATCATATAGTAAATTCTCATTTGTGTAGTTAGTACGTGATCACTTCCATTATAGATTAAGAAATTTATAGTTTAAAATTTTAAGCATATCTAAATGGAAGTAATATTTGCGAATCTCAATCATGAATACAAGCCAAAACATCATAAATCTACCAATGTGTGTGACAAGACCTGGTGTCCCAATTGTGTGGGCAATCTAGTAGAATATACGTAATCATACTATCCTACTGTCTGGAAAAGGGGTAGACAGGAATATAAAGACAAAAAAAAGACTCCAGCTGCTGCAGAACGGCTCAAAAGGGCTGCTCATCGGAAAGTCTCAAGTTGAGGAGTCCACTCTACGCGCCAGACTGATGGCCAGGTGCACCTGCCTCAAAGCCTGTACAATCAAGTATAGAAGTGTAGCATGAGTACATAGAAATATGTACCCAGTAAGTATCTCGCCTAATCTCGCAGAAGTAGTGACCGGGGGTCGACTCTGACACTTACTAGGGCCAGCAAATATAATAATATGAAGTACAATATATTTAACTCATAATGTATGTAGATAACAACAAGCTCAAACAAGAATAATTATTGAAAATCCTTTCATCCAATTAATAAAACTAGGCACTTTTCCTCATTTAAAATAAATGACCTTTCAAGCAATAAATCATACGAATTATAAGGGTTCCGGTTATATTATCACACACAAATACCACCGAGGACGTTTGGCCCAATCCAACATAAATGTAAACTGTGCACCGACGAGGGTCGAAAGGCCCGAACCATATATATATATATATATATATATATATATATATATATATATATATTATCCTACCGAGGCGAACGGCCCGCTCCCATGAGAGTAGTGGAAATAGTCACCATGCTCGCGGGATATACTTGCGATGCGGTTAAATATAAATGTAACTTAATGTTTTCCTCAATTCTTATCAAAATAAATATTTACTTGAAATTCTTGAAATCATAACATCTTCAGCTTAGTCCCATTCAATGCAAATCAACAATTAAAATCACATAACGGTACCCACAAAGCATGATGTAAGCCTAGAACTACCCGAACATAACAGGAATAATAGCTACGTACAAACTCTCGTCACTTCGTGCGTACGTAGCCCCCACAATTAATCACATATTAATTAAGTTCACCTATGAGAAAATTTCCCTCTTACAAGGTTAGAAAAGAGACTTACCTCGTTTCGAGCCTACTTCCACCTCAAGAATGCGCTCAAACACTCAAATCAGAGCCGAACGATTCAAAACTATTCAAATGGGGTAAAACTAGTCAATACATACTCAAGAGTTCATATTCTAACTATTCAACTAATTTTCCAACCCTAAATGCAAGGTTCCTAAAATTCACCCCTGGGCCCACGTACCCGGATTCCGTAAATTTTTGAAGAAAGTCGTTACCCATAACCAAAGGATAAAGAATATATGATTTTTTCTACATTCCATGACAAATTTCGTGGTCAAATCTTGTTTTTATCAAAATCCTAGGTTTTACTCTAAACCCATGATTTCCATTAATTTACATGTTATAACCTACCTATAAAATATGTATTAAACTCACATTAGGTAGGAATAACTTTACCTCACAATGCTAGGCTGAAATCTCCCCTTTGGAAGCTCCCAAATCGCCCAATAAATGAAGGAAATGTGTCAAAAATAACACTTTCCCGTATTAAATGATCACTGCCTTCAGCAATTTCCACACCTGCAGTTAAGGGACCGCATCTGCGGACTCGCTTCTGCGAGGCAACGTCCACTTTTGGGAAATTCCTACTGGGCCGTCTGGGCCGCATCTGCGAGAAGCCAACCGCTTCTGCGGAAAGGAGGCCGCTTCTGCGATTTCTGGGCTGGGAACCCATGGCCGCATCTGCGATGGCTGAGCCGCTTCTGTGGGCTCGCACCTGCGGCTGGCCAACCGCAGGTGTGGTTATGACAGAGGCCTGGAGCTTTAGCTCCTTCTCCTACTATTCAACTAAGCTCGAGCCTCGTCTGATTGACGCTCGGGGCCCCCGGCCCCGCCCGAACATACCGACAAGTTTGGAATGATAAAACGGACTCGCTCGAACCCTCGGAATGCCGAAACAACACGAAATCTTATAATCACACCCTAAAACCAATTGAAACAAACTTATGAACTTCCAGTTCTTCAATCTACTTCCAATGCGACGAAACACTCTTATACTACTCGGATTGGCACCAAATTTTGCGTGCAAGTCTTAAGTGATATTACAGAACTATTCTTGGTCTCGGAATTTCGTTCGGACCTCGATAACACAAAAATCCGCTCCAAACCAAATTTAAAGAACTTCAAAATCCTTCAGGAATCAGCTTTCACTATTAGGCGCCAAAACGTTCCCGGGTCATCCAAAACTCGATCCGAACATACGTCCAAGTCCGAAATCATCATACAAACCTATTGGAACTGTCCAATCCCGATTCTGAGGTCATTTACTCAAAATGTTGACCGAAGTCAAACTTGGCCTTTTAAGCCAACCTTAAGGAACCAAGTGTTCCGATTTCAATCCAAACTCTTGCAAATCCCGAACCAACCATCCCGTAAGTCATAAATCAGTTAAAGCAAGTACGAAAGTGTTATTTAGGGGAACAGGGTTCTAGAAAGTAAAATGACCGGTCGGGTCGTTACATTCTCCATCTCTTAAATAAATGTTCGTCCTCGAACGGGTTTAGATTCATACCTGAAGTGCTAAATAAGTGTGTATATCTACTCCGCATGTCCTCCTCGGACTCCTACGTCGCCTCATCGGCTGGTTGGCCCCTCCACTGGACCTTTACTGCAGAAATCCTCTTGGATCTCAACTGGCGATCCTGTCTATCGACAATGGCAACTGGCTCCTCCTCATAACCCAAGATCTCATCTAGCTGAATAGTACTGAAGTCTAACACATGACACAAGTCGGCGTGATACCTCCGAAGCATAGATACGTGAAAAATTGGGTGAACCCCTGATAGGCTGGGAGGCAAAGCAAGCTCATAAGCAACCTCTCCAACTCGCCTCAACACCTCAAATGGGCCTATAAACCTTGGGCTCAACTTTCCCTTCTTCTCAAATCTCATAATACCCTTGATCGATGAGTCTTTCAAGAGAACCTTCTCGCCGACCATAAATTATACATACCCCGCCTTCTGATCTGCATAACTCTTCTGTCTGAACTATGCTCTGCGAAGTCTTTCCTGAATCAACTTTACCTTTTCCAAGGCATATTTCACCAAGTCAGTACCTTACAACTTAGCCTCGACAGGCTCAAACCACCCGATAGGAGAACGACACCGCCGACCATATAAAGCCTCAAATGGAGCCATCTCGATGCTGGACTGATAATTGTTGTTGTAAGCTAACTCGGCCAAAAGCAAGAACTGATCCCACTGCCCTCCAAAGTCAATCACACATGCTCTAAGCATGTCCACCAGAATCTGAGCTGTCCGCTCCGATTGTCCTTCGATTTGCGGGTGAAATGCTGTGCTGAGCTCTACACGGGTCCCCAACTCACTCTATACGGCTCTCCAGATATGGGAAGTGAACTAAGGGCCTCTATCTGATATGATGGAAACAGGTACACCGTGCAACCGAACTATCTCCCGAATATATATCTGGGCCAGGCTCTCTGAAGTATAGGTAGTCACAACTGGAATGAAGTGTGCCGACTTGGTCAACCTGTCGACAATGACCCAAACCGCATCAAACTTCTGCAAGCCGCGGTAACCCAACTACAAAGTCCATAACAATGCGCTCCCATTTCCACTCAGGTATAGTCATCTGCTGAAGTAGCCCCCCTGGCCTCTGGTGCTCATACTTGACCTGCTGACAGTTTAAGCAGCTAGCTACATACTCCACTATGTCTTTCTTCATTCGCTGCCACCAATAATGCTGTCTCAGGTCACGATACATCTTCGTAGCACCTAGATGAATAGAATATCGCGAGCTGTGTGCATCCTCAAGAATCCTCTCCCTCAAACCGTCAACATTAGGAACACATAGGCGACCCTGGAGTCGCAGAACACCATCCACGCTGATAGAAACCTCCTTGACACCACCCTGTAGTACCGTCTCTCCGAGGACTGCTAAATGCGGATCATCAAACTGCCAGGCCTTGATCTCTCCCAATAACGAAGAGTGGGAAACAACACATGCAAAAATCCAGGTGGGCTCTAAAATATCCAACCTCACAAGTCTGTTAGCCAAGGACTGAATGTCCAAAGCTAGTGGCCTCTCCTCTGCTGGTATGAATGCCAAGCTACCCATACTCTCTGCTTTCCTGCTTAAGACATCCACGACTACATTCGGCTTGCCCATGTGATAAAGAATGGCAATGCCATAATCCTTCAACTCAAGCCATCTACGTTGCCTCAAATTGAGATCCCTCTGCTTGAACAAATACTGCAAGCTGCGATGATCAGTATAAACCTCACATGGCACCCCATACAGATAATGCCTCCATATCTTTAGAGCATGGGCAGTCGCTACTAACTCTAGGTCGTGTACAGGATAATTTCTTCTCATGAATCTTTAACTGACGTGAAGCATATGCAATAACTCAACCCTCCTGTATCAATACACAGCCCAAGCTAATGCGTGAAGCATCACAATACACAGTATACACCCCCGAATCGGAAGGCAACACTAGAATCGATGCTGTAGTCAAAGCTGTCTTGAGCTTCTGAAAGCTCGCCTCACAATCATCGGACCAACAGAAGGGAGCACCCTTCTGGGTTAATCTAGTCAAAGGTGCTGCAATGGAGGAAAAGCCCTGCACAAATCGGCGATAATAACCTGCTAGCCCTAGGAAACTCCTGATCTCAATCACCAAAGTGGAACGTTGCCAATTCTGAATTGCCTCAATCTTCTTGGGATCCACCTTAATAACCTCTCCTGATACAACATGCCCCAAGAATGCCACTGTCTCTAGCCAAAACTCACACTTGGAGAACTTAGCATATAGTTTCTGCTCTCGCAATGTCTGAAGCACCACTCTCAAATGCTGCTCATGCTCCCCCAGGCTACGTGAGTAAATCAAGATGTCATCAATTAAGACAATAACAAAGAAATCAATATAAGGCCTAAACATCCTGTTCATCAAGTCCATAAATGCCGCTGGGGCATTAGTCAAGCCGAATGACATCACTAGAAACTCATAATGACCATATCTAGTACGGAAGGCAGTCTTCGGAACATCTGAGTCCCGAATCTTCAACTGGTGGTATCCCGATCTCAAGTCGATCTTAGAAACACCCTAGTACCTTGCAACTGGTCAAACAAATCATCGAGGCAACGGGTACTTGTTCTTGATGGTGAATTTGTTCAACTGGCGGTAATCCATGCACATCCGACGACATGCTTGGAAGGTCAGAAGGAAACACATCGGTGAACTCCCGGACTACTGGAACTGAATCAATCGCCGGAGACTCTACGGTGGTGTCCTGAACATAGGCTAGATACGCCAAACACCCCTTCTCGACCAGATGTTGAGCCTTTAGAAAAGAGATAACCCGACTAGATGATCTAACGGAGGAACCCTTCCACTCCAATCTCGGCAACTCTAGCATCTCTAAAGTAACAGTCTTGGCATGACAATCAAGAATGGCGTGATACGGAGATAACCAATCCATACCCAAGATGACCTCAAAGTCGATCATGTCAAGTAACAGAAGGTCCGCTCTAGTCTCGTAACCATAAAATGTAACCACACAGGACCCGTAGATCCGATCCACAACCACAAAATCGCCCACAGGAGTGGACACATAAACATGAGTACCCAAAGACTCTCGAGGGATATCTAGGAAATGAGCAAACAGTGATTACACATACGAACATGTAGGCCCTGGATCAAATAATACCGAAGCATCCCTACCGCATACAGAAATAATACGTGTGATCGTGACATCTGAGGCTATTGCATCTGGTCTGGCCGGAAAAGCATAGAATCTAGCTGGAGCACCGGCTGGCTGGCCTCCGCTTGGCTGAGCAGTAGCTGGCTGAACTCCCCCTGACTGGCCTCCACCTCTAGGATGGCCCTACCAACCTGTCTCCTACCTCTAGCGACCAGACGACTGGTGCTGTAATCATAAGCTGATGACCCTGCTGTACTGCCTTGGTCCGAAGTCTGGGGCAAAACCTCTTCATGTGACCCGGATCCCCAAACTCGTAACAACCCCACGGTGCCATAGACTGTTGTCCTGAAGCCTGACCCTGATGGCCCGAATATCCACTAGAAGAACCCTGATGACCAGAATACCCGTCGGAGGAACCCTGAATAGCTGGTGGGCGGTAAGAACTCTCCGGAGTCACATTGAAATAAGGCCTCGCTGGAGCTCCTCGAGGAGTTGGTGATGGTGTTGAATATGGGGGCCTGCTGGGCTGGCCCCTCCCAAAATGACCTCTGTCCCTAGCTGGGGCACCTCTAAACTCTCTAGAGAATCGGGCCCTCTTATCCTACTACAACTGCTCTCTACCCCTCTGGCGGTAACCCTTAATCCTCCGTGAAATCTCCACCACTAGCTGATACTCAGTCCCCATCTCAACCTCTCGGGCCAAGCTAGCTCGAATACTGGGGTGTAACCCCGCAACAAATCTCCGCACTCTCTCTATGTTCGTAGGAAATATCATGAGTGCATGGCAAGACAACTCAGAGAATCTCGCCTCATAGTCGGTCACAAACATCTAAGCCCGCTCGAGCTGCTCAAACTGACACCGCAACTCTTCCTTCTTATAGGGAGGAATATACCTGTTCAATAGAAGCCGTGTAAGCTAATCCCAAGTCATGGGAGGAGAACCTGTTGGTCTGCTGAGAATGTAAGACTGCCACTATTTACGGGCCCTACCCTCTAACTGGAAGGCAGTGAAATCCACTCCATGGGACTCCAATATCCTCATGTTGTGCAGTCTGTACCTGCACCTGTCAATGAAATCCTGAGCATCCTCATGACGCTCACCTCCGAAGATAAGAGGGTGTAGCCTAGTCCATCTGTCCAATAACTTCTGCGAGTCGCCGTTCGCAGCTGGTCTGGGCTTAGGTGCCACTGCTGCAACTGGCTGGGCATCGCCCGCGGGTAGTGTACCCGGAGTCTGGTAAACGGCAGATGCGTGCCAAGGAGCCTGCGCAGTAGGGGTCTATGCTCCCCCTCCTGCCTGAGATGTGCTTGGGTCTGCTGGAAATAAACCAGCCTGAGTCATCGAGTCCATAAATATAACTTAATGTTTTCCTCAATTCTTATCAAATCAGATATTTACTTGAAATTCTTGAAATCATAACATCTTCAGCTTAGTCCCATTCAATGGAAATCAACAATTAAAATCACATAACGGTACCTGATGATACGCTATAATTACATATTTTAGTCACTTATTACACTCAAATTTACTGTACTTTAATTGAGTTTGAGCTTTAATCGCTAGTGTCTTGCACTAGTTGTGTGTTTTATGCCTTGTAGGGGTGATTCCGAGCTATATAGATGTTATGGAATGAATTCAAGTGATTTGGAGCTTTGAAGTCTGAGTAAAATCCCAAGGAATTAAGCCGGGATCGTATTCGGGGATCAACGGATGATAGAGCAACAAAACGAAGAATCGAGTAGGCATATTGCGCACTGTCTAAGGAATTAAGCCGGGATCGTATTCGGGGATCAACGGATGATAGAGCAACAAAACGAAGAATCGAGTAGGTATATTGCGCACTGTCTAGTAAAATGCACATAACTTTTCTCTCTGAACTCCATTTGGGCTCCATAATATATGGTTGCAAAGCTAACTCAAAGGGATACAATGTTCATGTTTTACGTGTTTCCAAATTCCAAACTGAACAGGGTGAAAAATGTGGTCGAAACCGCGACCGCGGACCTGACGCAGACTGAGGCAGTACACTGGGAAAGTACCACCCCGTACCGTGCCTGGACCGCGGACGCGGACGTGGACGTCCAGGCCTGGAAACTTGTCCTTTTTCACGTGGGAGAAGGTATAATTGGTTGGGCCCGACCCTACTTGGTATATATACATGGAAAAACGATATTTTGAGGAGAGGAGACCAATTTTTGACACAGATTCGACCTAAGGAGGCAGAGACACAATAGGAGCAAGGCGGTGAATTCTTCTACGAGTTTTTCCTTCCTCTTCCTATTTTTCATTGTTGGTTATGACTTTTAGTATTGTAGTTTTACATACTATTATGAATAGCTAATTTGTTATCTAGGGTTTTGATGGAACCTTTTGAAGGATAAATTCTTGTTATGTTTTTATATAATTGAGCCGTAGTATTTTCTCTATTTGTTCAACTATATTATTCTTGTGGTTGATTGAAGGGCCCTCAATTAGCTGTGCCTATTTAGTATGTATTACTCGGGAGAGAGTGCATATTTAGGTAATTGTTAAACAACATCACTCCCGACGTATGTGAGGAATCAATAACCAAGGGTATAAAGGTGAGATTAGGGATAACGAAACCTTGGGTGCCATCTAAGTGAGCTGTAATTAAAGCTAGCTAGCGTAACTCGGGAGAGTATGTATAGTAAATTGTTGTAATTACTCGAGAGAGAATTACAACACACAGAGCGCTCATGATCGGTAGAGAATATTTAGGCAAAATTATAGAAGACATAGTGGGAAAGATTCCGACAATTGGGGAAATCATAACTCTAGACCTCCTTAATCTTTTCTCCAACCTGTAGTATCTTTATTGTTAATTTATTGTTTTAATTTGTTAGTTAGTTAGTTAAACACAAGAATCTTAATCTATAAGTTAGGAATTGTTCAAGCTTGTATTCTTGGTGATAGTGAACAACTGTAGCTAAGCCTTAGTTCTCTGTGCGATTCGACTCAGGACTTGTAAACTGGATTATATTTGCAACGACTGCTTTGTCCATTTTATAAGGCATAGTTGGGCGTGATCAAATTTTGGCGTCGTTGCCAGGGAACTAACAGTGTAGTTGTAGCTGTATATATTGCTAGGGTTCAAGTTTGAAATTTTTTTTTTTGTATTTTTTTTAAAACTGTTGATTTGAAAATATGACATCTTGGAATTATGGGAATTTGGGTGTAGATAATTCTACTATTTATCTCCATGCATATTGTGAAGGAAACCACCAGTGGAAAAATTTTCAAAACGTTCCTAAGAGCGAGTTATGTGCACCAACTCAATCTTATTTGTGGAATGTGTGTGATGTGTGTGGTGGTAAAAATTGTCACTTTTATGGTTGTGCTTATATTGCTTATCTTCTCCCAACCCCTTACTATGATGGTTCTATCTTTTCTTGTGAAGTTAACAGGAACAAAGAACCCGGGGATGCAGACCCGAAGGAGATCAAGGATATATTAAAGTGCCTTCTGAAACAAAATAATGAAAAAAAATTGCAGATAGAAAGGCAAGAGGCAACTATTCGCAAGTTGGAGGCTCAATTGAGTCAAGTGGTTGGAGCTTTTAATGCTCAACATGCCAATATTGAGGATAGCAGCCAAGAAGAGCATGAATTTGAGGTGTTACTTGGGGAGGTCAGAGTATAACATCAACAACCTATCCAACTACAATTTGAGGATGTCAATGTTGAAGAAGTGAGACTAGAGCCAGCCAAGGAATTTGAGGATATAAATTTTGTTGACTCTAGTATCATTGATGTTGAGGATGTTGAAAATCCTGAAGTTCATGTGTTTGAGCGCATTGATCCATACTCTAAGCATTTTTCCACATTATGTTTGGATGATGTTATGAAAATAGAGTCATCCGAACCAATTGAAGAGTCAAGGAATGAGGAACAAGGTGCATATATTCTGGAATTCTTCTTGCCAGAAAGTCAGGATTACATACCTCATAAAAAGGCCAAGGAGTGTAGAATACTACATTATTTCCTTGGGCCAGTTAGATTCGTTCCACCGCCCTATGACCATAATCATAAGATTGAATCAAAACTTGGGGTTCAATTCATAAGCTCGAGGTGGAGGCAAAAAATGATTCACGTCGTGCCGCGACGTTAAATCAAGCGCTTGTTGGGAGGCAACCTAGCTTTATCTTTTTTAATTTAGTTTATTTTATTTATTTTTATTGTATTATTCTTGTAGTGTCGACTTTTGATTTTGTAGGAACATGGAAAGCAAAGCTATTGGAAGGATGCAACAGCAAACCAAATGGTTGGAACTAAGTGTGAGGTACCCGCACGAAGGACCAAACTTGGGAGAAGTCTGAGTACCCCGTGAGTTGTTAGTGCTTCGGCCTTTGGCCTACCAGGGAGTCTCTTTTACCCTTTTATTAGTTATGGTGTGCATTGGGGACAATGCACAAATTTAAGTGTGGGGTGAGGAGATTGTCTGGGTGACTTTTCATGCTACTTTAGCTGTGTTAGTTTAATTACATATTTTTGTTTAAAGATTGGACTTTTCCCGACGATGGATCTATTAGACAATTTTCTTGAGGGATTTAAGTCTAAAGAAAAAAAAAGATTTTTTTTCTTTTGTTAGGTAGTGTAGCAATTACCCCTTGGCTTTTCTTTAAACCACGGTTCTTTTCCAAGGGTTTTGTTTGAACCGGGTGCGTTTAGTTTTTTTTAAGAGTAGGAGTTATTGTGTTGTGTTTTGAATTGAAGAAATATCTCTTGACTTTGTTATGCCTTGAGAATAGTGAGTACTTTGGTTGTGACGCTTAGGCTCAGTTTTTTACTCTTGTATAAGTACCTTAAATTTTATGATCTTAACTTTGCTTAACTGCTTTGACTAGAGTGTCTTGATGAAACCAATCCTGAGTGAGTTATGTGCCATATGTGTGTAAGGATTTGTTATATTCTGTGCATTGCATTTGATGCCTAGAACTTGCCCTGTGTGTTTGCAAAGCGAAATAGTAGTTATGTTCAGTCTTGGAAGTGATATAGGCGTTTCTTTGTTGGGCAAGATATGTATATTTTACCCACCTAATTGTTATGTATCGTAGTTAACCCCTTTGAGCTTGTAATCTTGTTTCTTTGGCAACCACATTACAAGCCTTACCCATTCGTTTGAATTAATCATCTATTTGAACCTTCTAACCTCTCATGAGTACTTGAATTGTTATGAGTTGTGTAAAAGTTAAAGTGTGGGGTGGTTGGTTTGGCTTTTGAGTGGAACTAATGAAATAAGGAGAAAGGTGCACTATTTTAAAAAAGTAAGAGCCACTTGAATTGAAAGAAAAAAAATAGTTGTATTGCTGTGAAAAAAAGTATTCCTTAATAAGTGGAGACTCTTGATGTAATTGTGCTTAAAGAAGTATGGGGTAATATACATTGATGTAAGGTGGAGTTTGGTTTGACAAAAGTATGGGATTTGAATGTTAAAGTATATGTATTAAAGTGCTTAGGGAGGTGTAGTCACTCTTATATTTAAATGTATCCTACCCGTCCTGTAGCCTACATTATAACCAAATAAAGTCCTAATTGATCCTAGATTGGATGAGTTCGATTAGTGGAGTAGTACACTACGGACAAGCTTATGGTGCATCTTTTGTGGCATATGAATGTTATTTCTGAGAGTGAGTGAATTCTTTCTATCTTGAGTTCGTAAGTGTTCTTAAATTTTATTGTGTGGAACTACTCTCTTTTGTTGTGTGCGGGCACTTGAATAATGAAGGAAAGGTAGTGTCAGTGACCTCTATGTTAGAGTAAGTGGGTGAGTTATGAATATTGTGTGATACTTATGTGTCAAATCTTGAGGTGAAGAAGTTACGCTTTTGTGCTTAGTCTATTTTAAATACTCTTGGTGTGATGAGTTAGGAGAATTGTTTAAAAAGGTCGTGTCTAGAAGGAATACCCGAACATAACAGGAATAGTAGCTACGTACGGACTCTCGTCACTTCGTGCGTACGTAGCCCACACAATTAATCACATATTAGTTAAGGTCACCTATGGGGAAATTTCCCTCTTACAAGGCTAGAAAAGAGACTTACCTCGTTTCGAGCCTACTTCCAACTCAAGAATGCGCTCAAACACAATCGAAGCTGAACGATCTAAAACTATTCAAATGGGGTAAAAACTAGTCAATACACACTCAACAGTTCATATTCTAACTATTCAACTAATTTCCCAACCCTAAATGCAAGGTTCCTAAAATTCTCCCCCGAGCCCCCGGGCCCGGATTCCGGAATTTTTTGAAGAAAGTCGTTACCCATAACCTAAGGATCAAGAATATATAATTTCTTTAACGTTCCATAACAAATTTCGTGGTTAAATCTTGTTTTTATCAAAACCCTAGGTTTTACTCTAAACCCATGATTTCCACTAATTTACATGTTATAATCTACCCATAAACTATGTATTAAACTCACATTAGGTAGGAATAAATTACCTCACAACGCTAGGCTGAAATCTCCCATTTGGAAGCTCCCAAATCGCCCAAAAAATGAAGGAAATGTGTCAAAAATGACACTTTCCCGTATTAAATGAAGGCATTGCCTTCATCGATTTCCGCACCTGCGATTAGGGGACTGCATCTGCGGTCTCGCTTCTGCGAGGCAACGTCCACTTCTGCGGAGTTCCTACTGGGCCGGCTGGGTCGCATTTGCGAGAAGCCAACCGCTTCTGCGGAAAGGAGGTCGCTTCCGCGATTTCTGGGCTGGCCACCCATGGGCGCATCTGCGATGGCTCAGCCGTTTTTGTGGGCTCGCACCTGCGGCTGGCCAACCGCAGGTGCGGTTATGACATATGCCTGGAGCTTCAGCTCCTTCTCCTATTTTTCAACTAAGCTCGATCCTCGTTCGATTGACGCTCAGGGCCCTCGGGCCCCGCTTGAATATACCGACAAGTTTGGAATGATAAAAAGGACTCGCTCGAATCCTTGAAATACCCGAAACAATGCTAAATCTAAGAATCAACCTAAAAACCAATTGAATATAACTTATGAACTTCATGTTTTTCAATCTACTTCCAATGTGACGAAACACACTTATGCTACTCGGATTGACACCAAATTTTATGTGCAAGTCTTAAATGACATTACAAAAGTATTCTTGGTCTCGGAATTCTGTTCGGACCCTGATAACACAAAAACCTGCTCCAAACCAAATTTAAAGAACTTCAAAATCCTTAAGGAATCAGCTTTCACTATTAGGCGCCAAAACATTTCCGGTTCACCCAAAACCCGATTCGGACATGCGTCCAAGTCTGAAATCATCATACGAACCTATTGCAACCATCAAATCTGGATTCCGAGGTCGTTTACTCAAAATGTAGACCGAAGTCAAACTTGGCCTTTTAAGCCAACCTTAAGGAACCAAGTGTTCCGATTTCAACGCAAACTCTTCCAAATCTCGAACCAACCATCCCCGAAAGTCATAAATAAGTTAAAGCAAGTACGGAAAGTCTTATTTAGGGGAACAGGGTTCTAGAAAGTAGAATAACCGGTCGGGTCGTTACATGTTGATAACTACATTACTTCCCAGATTAGAAGTTCTACCATATGCTTCAAGTTTCTTGTAGTCATCAGGGAAACTACCCTCAAGCTTCTAAAGAGCAAACCTCTTAGCTCTTTTCACCATAGTATTAGACACATTTAGGTCATAACTAGTCTTTAACGCTCCTCTCATATCTTTTACCTTATATCGAGGATTATACTGAACCCTACTCTTAAATATATGTGTTAATGTTTTGGCACTTGCCCTAATATTTTTAAACATAGGGTCACAAGTGTGATTAAGATTTAAGGTTTTGATTCTAAAGGTGTCACTCCTCCCATCTTCTGATATGAAACAGTCAAAGGGGTATTCATCTTGGCACTTATATCTAGCCCTAGTAGTATCATTTTTTTTACCCTCAAACATTTACGATTAGCTATTCCATAGAAGTTTACCACCTTTCTGGCCTTAGTCATATCTTTAAATGTTTGACCCTTCTAATTCCTTATATTTCTCCAATTTATAGCTCATGTCCCTCCTTCTTTCTTGGCTAAATGCCTTAAGTTTTTCAGAATTATAACCATATGAAATTGGATCATCAGACTCACAATTACGTACACTACTTTCTTGATCAGAAGCTGCATCGACATTTACAATGTATGTTTCAGTGTAGTATTTGATATCTTGAGCAAAAACCCTCAAATCTGAATCATCTACAACAAAGAAATTTATAAGTCTAAACTCCTTACTGAATAAATACTACAAGATTCTCATACCATCATCATCTGTTACCAAGTAATATCCTCCAGAAAGTGCAATTACTAAAAGTTATTTGATTTTTTGTAAACCCTAAGTTCTTTGTAATCTCATTACAAACAACAGCAAATCGAACACCACTAGATTCATAACCAAACAAAACATAAAATAGATTTTGATTATATAGAAGTTCAGGTGAAATTACCCAATTACCCCCATAGTGAAAAACCAGGTCAACTTTCTCAATCATCTTCAATCACATGCAAAGGAACATAAAGAGGGGACAAAAGATGAACCACATCGGTAACTATACAACAACAACTATCAATTAAAAATCATAATAAATCCTTAAAGACAAGAAGCTGGCTATCGGGACCATAAAATATTCCAATAAAGACATCAGAAACTAAACTTTAGATATAAAATCAAGTTTTTAAATCATTTTATCTTACAACAACACCAAAAAGAGAATATTTCTTTAAACAGAAGGGGCCAACAAACCCTAACTCCACAATAAAAATTATAACAGTGATTAGTAGTATACTTTGATTTTCCAGATTTCACCACCAAAAACTTGATTTATGTTTATCTTTCGTCCAGCAAAGCCCTCACAAACGAAACCCTAGAAAGTAGCCTAGAGAACTCGCATAATATTCTGAGAGTTATGAGATAAAAATGGGGACTGATTGGGGTTAAAAGTGTAGGGTTGGATCGGGTTACCTTAGATTATAATAGGTCAGGTTAAAAAGTAATTTAAAATATTAATTTAAAAGTCAAATAGTAAAGTCTTATTAATTAATAATATAATTAAATCTAATGTATCCCTAAATTATTTTCTGTTGGGTGGGAACGAAAAAATGGGCATTTGTGGCCCAAGGTATTAACGGGAGGCGTAGGCTAGAGCGAAAGTTTTAACGGAGGGGTGATGCCCTGAATTTTGGCATAGTAAATGGACATTTTTGGCCCATTTCCAAACTTAATATGTAAGCGAGTGCAAGTAAGTTTCTTCTCGGGAATCTTACAAAAATGTCCCAAATAAGTTCTAACTACCAACCTGTAGCCATTAATCATATACTTACAAAAACTAGCTTGGCACATAAAGAAATTAAAAACCCAAATAAATAAGGATTCTTTCTCTCAATCACATGCAAAGTTCTCCTTTCATATTTTTAAGGGTGATTAGCAATATTAGAGGCAAGACGAAAAGGAAATTTCATGGATGAGATTGTCACGACCCAAAATCCACTAAGGTTCGTGATGGCGCCGGACACCGATGTCAGGCTAGCCAACCAAAATACTCAATTAAATTCTCGTTTTAATAATTTTAAAAACTATGAGTTTCCTTCAATTTTAATAGAAAAAGGTAATCATTTCAAATTAAATATAAATGTTAAGAAGTTAACAAGATACCCCATAATCATCCCAGAACCCGGTGTCACAAGTGCATGAGCATTTACTAGGAAATAAAATAAAATACAGTAACTGTCCGGAATACAAAGTGGACAGAGATGAAAATACAGTACAATACTCTGATGGAGACTCTGCTGGCTGCGGGTCATCTCGATAAATGCAGCTCACCTAAGTCCCCGTATCAACCATGCCGCTATGCCACTAAGCCACTAGCCACACATGAACTTGTGCAACAAAAATGCACAACAAGTGTAGTATGAGTACGAAAACAACGTGTACCCAGTAAGTATCCCATCTAATCTCGAAGAAGTAGAGACGAGAGGTCAAATTCGACACTTACTAGTGGTCCAATAATAATATACCAATAATATAGTAAATCGTGGATTTTCTTAAAGATGACTGTAACTCAATAGCATGAAGCAGGTAAGCAATTCTTTCATTAATAGGAGATTTCCAAACTAATTTTTCATCATTTATACATTTATCTCAAGTCAGGAGAGCAAATATCAACATCTATAAATCCCAAGGCAAACAATATAAGCATGCGCAAATCATGCTGAGGACGTACGACCCGATCCAACAATATTTAATTTGTGCACTGCCAGAGGGTCGAATGGCGCGAACCATAGATGCATCTATTATCCCGCTCGCGAATCATACATGCGACGCGGTCAATATATAAATAAACAATCGCCCTGCCCGCGAATCATACATGCGACGCAGGTACACATAGAAACACATAATCAAACGGTCAATCAAGACCTTCATCAAGGAAATAATTATTCAAGGAGGTGTAAAATTTCCTGTTTCACAAGTCATGAAAATGAAGTTTAACTCTTTTAGAAAATCATTTGCCACTTCGATATTATTTAAGAAATTTAAACTATCAATAAGGTTGCATTTATTACAAATAAGCATGCTTTTGGGTCATAGACTACCCGGACATAAGCATAATAGTAGCTACGCACGGACTCTCGTCACCTCGTGCGTACGTATCCCCCGCAATTAGCAGCACATATTCAATTAATTCACCTATGGGGACAATTCCCTCTTACAAGTTTAGAAAGGAGACTCACCTCGCTCCGAAGATTCATAACCGGCCTCCAAGCCCTTCCGACGACTCAAATTGATGCACAACGCCCCAAAACAATCCCAAAAAAATGCGCAAATCAATGAAAATATACTCTAATACTTATAACAATTTAATTTATATAAATTCCTAACTCCGCTCGAATAGTTGACAAAATTACCCTCGAGCCCACGTGCCCGGATTCCGAAATTTTTCGAAGATAAAGGTTACCCATAACTTTACGAATTCAAATATATAATTCGCTTTCAATTTCATGCTCAAATTCGTGGTTAAAATTCAAAAATACACATTCTAGGTCTTTCTTCAAAAATTCGAAATTTCTACTAATTTCCTTGACCAAATCCACATAAAAACCTTGTATTTAGCTTGTAATGAGTAGGAACAACTTACCTTGACATAGATGACGAAAATCCCCACTTGAAGCTCTCCAAAAATCGACCCCCATGAAAGATTTGAGATAAAAATAAGCCAAAACCCGTTTTAAAACACTTCACTGCCCATGCGACCCTTCTATGCGATCGCATTCCTCCGACCGCGATCGCATAAGCCAATTCCCAGCGGCCTCCAAAATGCACTATGCGATCGCACACTCTTCCCCGCGATCGCATAAGCCAAAAAACCAGCAGCCCCTAAAATACACTATGCGATCGCACTTCTCTCCATGCGTTCGCATAAGCCAAAACAGCAGCCTCCAAATTTTGCACTATGCGATAGCACTCGTTTCCATGCGATCGCATAGAGTAAAAATCTGCTGCACTAACACCAGAAAACCAGCAATCACCCACAAGGCTAAAAATGCCTGTTGAGCATCTGAAACACACCCGAGGCCTCTGGGACCTCAACCAACCTACCAACCAGTCCGGGGATGCGGATCGGTCAGACCGGCTCTGTCTAACTGCAGAATTGTATACTCTAGGATTTCTGTCCTAATACCTCACTCAAACTTAGTCGAGCCTTGAAATCACATCAAATAACATCGAAATCACGAATCGCAACTCGATTCAAGATTAATGAACTTAGAAATTCCAAACTTCTACATTCGATGCCGAAACCTATCAAATCACATCCGGTTGACCTCAAATTTTGCACACAAGTCACATTAATCATTACAGACCTACCACAACTTTCGGAATCGGAATCCGATCTCGATATCAAAATTTTCACTTACGGTCGGACTTCTTAAAAACTTCAAATTTCTATCTTTAGCCAAATGACTCCAAAATGACCCACGGACCTCCGAATCCACTTTCGATCGCACTTCCAACACCGGAATCACAATATGGAGCTATTCCTAGAATCGGAATCCCAAACAGACATTGATAACACTGAAATGTACTTCAACCCAAACTTATAAAATTCTTCCAAAAATTCTAACTTCCACAATAGATGCCGATCATACCTAAAATAATACCTGATACAATGTTTCAATCACAACTCTACTATATTCAACCTAGCTATACTATAGTATAGTAATTGAATATAGTAGAGTTGTGATTGAAACTTGAATAAGATGAAGATCATAATTGTACCACAAATTTTAAAAATTAATGTATCGCGATCGTATTATAATTGTATATGTATCATAACTGTTGCAGGAATTGTATTACAAATGTATGATAATTGTATATTCATTGTATATTGTTACGAGCAGTTGTGAGTTCATGACGAATTTCACAGTTTGTATCACAAGTACGATAATTGTATATTAATTTATTAGTATTGTATCAGGTATTATTTTAGGTATTAATGTACCAGATACAAGTTAGATACAATTGTAATACAATTATGATACAATTATGTATTAGGCATTGATGTATCTAATACAATTATGATACATTTATCATACAATTTTTGAATATTTTTTAATAATATAAACCTGTTGGCAATGGTGGAAGAGAAAAGACGGAGATTCTTGGTGTAAATTAAGAGAGATGTAAGAAAAGGGAGAGAGAAGAGAAGAGAGGAAAAAAGGAAAGGATGTAATTGAATCCCTTAATTGAAGACACTAATAATGGGAGGAAAAAAAGGAAAGGATGTAATTGAATCCCTTAATTGAAGACACTAATAATGGGGTGAGAGCCTTTTAAGGAGTAATATATACAATTTGTAAGCAAAACCTAGATATTTATTAAAAACTACAAAACATAGAGAACATAGGTAAATAGGTTTTTACTATAGTATAGCTAGGTAAAAATCCCTTTTTCTTTGTTGTACTCATTCGGCCCTTTCACGTGCGTATGCTTGAATATTCTTTTTTTATTGGCCAAATGCATTCGTTTTATAATAGATGGTGATGACACCTGCCTGCTCTGGACCATGTTGAAGTGTGATGAATGGAATGAATTCCGTATCATGGATGCTTAGAAATGCAACTTATTACTTCATCCAAAAAAGGAAGTTTGATGGAATTTTGATATTCAATCTTTTAAAACATTATTGGCATTTGTCAAATTGCAACACTGTCTTAAATACAACTTAAATGTAATTTTTATACAAATTTTATACAATGTCTTTTGTATATTTTATATTTGATTTATACATAGTAATTATATATTATACAACTTATTTACAACTTATCTACAACTTTCATATATTATTTCTACATAGTTAAATACTTATACAAATTTTACACAATATGTCTTTTGTATATTTTGTATCTGATTTATACATAGTAAAAACGAATTTCATACAACTAATTATATATTATACAACTTATCTATAATTTTCACATATTATTTCTACCCAGTTATATAAAACTACAATATCATACAACTTAAATACAATTTTTATACAATATTGTTCAACTTTCATACAATATATAAATAAAAAAAATATATAAACAACAGAATACAATTTTTCTACAATTTTACTACAATTTCTGCAGTATAATGTGTTTCATGTCTTCTTCTTCTTCTTCTTCTTTTTCTTCTTCGAGTTTCAATCTGAAATTCAGCCAAAATCAAGTCTAATGATATGATATCACAAGATAACGAGATGCTCAGGGAATTCGTGTCGAAGTTCAAATGGAACGAATGGATCTGCCTCCGGTCACAGACTATTGGGCCGTTCAGGCATTCACCCAAGGACTAAATCCCCAAAGCTCGTTGGCTTCACATCAGTTGAAGCAAAATTTGATAGAGTACCCAGCGGTAACCTGAGGCGATGCCCATAATAGGTACCAATCAAAAATCAGGGTAGAAGATGATCAGCTCGGGGCCCCTTTCGTGTATGTTTACCCCGTCAGGACTAGTGACAGATCTAAAAGAGCTGTCGATCACGAACCAAGATCAAACAGAGGTCGGTATCAACTATACAATGGAGATCAAAAGAGCAGTGGGTCCGGACGTAACCATGCGAGGAGTGAAAGAAGGAGTGATCGAGGTCATAATAATCAGGTACTCATGAGCAATAACAGTTTTGACAGACCCATCGGGTCCAAGGAAGCACCAAGGTTATCGGAGTACAACTTCAACATCGATGTTGTCGGTATCATATCGGAGTACAATTTCAACGTTGATGCTGTCGATATCATATCAGCCATCTGACGCATCAATGATACTAAGTGGCCATGACCATTGCAGTCCGATCCTGCCCAAAGGGACCCCAATCTAATGTGTAAATATCATGGCACCCATGGCCACATAACCAAAGACTGACGACAACTAAGAGAAGAAGTAGCCATGTTATTAAACAACGGGCACCTCTGAGAATTTCTGAATGATCGAGCCAAAAATCACTTCAGGAATAGGGACGCTAACAAACAGATCGAACATGAGGAACCTCAGCACATCATTAACATGATCATTGGTGGAGTTGACATCCCCCAAGGGCAAATGTTAAAATGCACTAAAGTATCTATTACAAGAGAAAAACGGACTCGAGACTATGTATCGGAGGGAACCGTACTTCCAACGACGAGGATGTTGAAGGCATCATGCAGCCACACAATGCACTGGTAATATCTGTACTTATAAATAAATCTCAAGTTAAGCGTGTGTTAATTGATCCAAGTAGCCCGGCCAATATCATCAGATCGAGGGTCGTGGAACAGCTGGGTTTGCAAGTCCAAATAGTGCCTGCAATTCGAGTCTTAAACGGATTCAACATGGCATGCGAGACCATTAAAGGGGAGATAACCCCACCGGTAAACACCGCGAAGACCATTCAGGACACAAAGTTCTATGTGATCGAAGGAGACATGAGGTACAATGCTTTATTCGGGAGGCCATGGATTCATAACATGAGCGCAGTACCCTCGGCACTATATCAAGCGTTGAAATTTCCTACACCGGGAGTGATCATAACAGTTTACGGCGAGTAACCAGCTGCAAAGAAAATGTTCGCCGTCGATGAGGTGGTCATGATATCTGCACTTTCAACATCGAAGAACCCAAGTTCAGTCCCCAAAGGAGAAACCAAATTGCGATCACCGACGTCGGCCCTAACCGAACCAGAAAAGCTGGAGACAGGCGAGGATGACGACTACGGAGCCCCTAGGTCTTTCATAGCCCCTGATGATTCTGCGCCACCAAGTCAACGGTTGAGGAGCTAGAGCAAGTCAGGTTGATTGAGCACCTACCCGATCGAAAGGTATACCTGGGCACGAGGCTATCTCCTGGGCTCAGGAATAAACTCATTGAATTCCTTATAGCTAACATAGATTGCTTCGCTTGGTCCCATCTTGACAAGACATGGATCCCGCAAGAAATAACTACTCACAAGCTGAGTTCAGGACACAAAGTTCTACGTGATCGAAGGAGACATGAGGTACAATGCTTTATTCGGGAGACCAATGGATTCACAACATGAGGGCAGTACCCTCGACACTACATCAGACATGTAAATTTCCTACACCGGGAGGGATCTAAATAGTTTACGGTGAGCAACTAACTGCAAAGAAAATGTTTGCGGTTTATGAGGTAGTCTCGATGTATGCACTTTCGACATCGAAGAACCCGAGTTCAGTCACCAAGGGAGAAACCAAATACCAATCACCGACGCTGGACCCAACCGAACCAGAAAAGTAGGAGACAAGCAAGGATGACGACTACAGAGTCCCTAGGTCTTTCATAGCCCCTGATGATTCCGCGCCACCAAGTTAACATTTCAGGAGCTGGAGCAAGTCAGGTTGGTCGAGCACCTTCCCGATCGAAAGGTATACCTGGGCACGGGGCTATATCTCGGGCTCAGGAAAAAACTCATTGAATTCCTTATAGCTAACATAGATTGTTCGCTTGGTCCCATCTTGACATGACAGGGATCCCGCAAGAAATAACTACTCACAAGCTAAGCTTGGATCCGAAGTTTCACCCGGTTAAATAGAAGAGGAAGCCTCAGTTCGAAGTCAAACATGCATTCATCAAAGACGAGGTATCCAAACTTCTTAAAATAGGCTCCATTCGGGAAGTTAAGTATCCGGATTGGTTAGCGAATGTAGTGGTAGTTCCTAAAAAGGAAAATAAAATGAGAATGTGCGTAGATTATAAAGCTTTGAACAAGGCATACCCAAAAGACTCTTTTCCTTTTCCTAACATTGATCGCACGATCGATGCGACGGCCGACCATGAGATACTCAGCTCTTGGCGCCTATTCCGGGTATAACCAGATCCGGATGGACCCGGGCTACCAAAAATAGACTTCCTTCGTCACTAAATATGGAACCTATTGTTGTAACGTAATTCCATTCAGACTAAAAAATGCTGGTGCCACTTACCAACGCTTAGTAAATCGTATGTTCGAAGAACAAATAGGGAACTCAATGGAGGTTTACATGGATGACATGTTAGTTAAGTCCCTACAAGCAGAGGACTATTTGGAACATTTGCAAGAAACCTTCAGCATACTGAAGAAATACAATATGAAGCTGAACCCGGAAAAAATGTGCATTTGGAGTCGGGTCCAGGAAGTTCTCATGGACCCCGGAGTGCCAGCAAGATTTGGAAGAACTAAAACAGTACCTTTTGAGTCCACCTTTGCTTCATACTCCGAAGGCAGACGAACAATTATATTTGTACTTGGCGGTATCCGAGATAGCTCTCTTAGTCCGAGAAGAAAAAGGTATGCAATTCCTTATATATTATGTTAGCAGGACTCTAGGCAAGGCTGAAACAAGGTATCCACACCTGAAAAAATTGGCGCTCGCTTTGCTAAGTGCCTCCAAGAAGCTAAGGCCATATTTTCAGTGCCATCCTATATGTGTCGTGGAACCCATTGAGAAACATAATGCACAAACCCCGAGCTCTCTGGACGATTGGCCAAATGGGTCATGGAAATTAGCGGGTATGATATTGAATTTTGGCCCCGAACTGCCATCAAGTCTCAAATTTTGACAGACTTCGTGGCCGACTTCACGCCACCCTTAATACTCGAGGTTGAAAAGAATTGTTGTTAACCTCGAGAACCTCCCCGGGGATCTGGACCCTATTTATGGATGGTGCATCGAATGCAAAGGGGTCCAGACTCGGTATCATGTTGAAGCCACCCTCGGGTAACGTAGTAGGCAATCTATTAGAACTGTGAAATTGACTAACAATGAGGCCGAGTATGAGGCCATGATTGCAGGTCTCTAATTGGCTAAAAACCTGGGGGCCGAAGTGATCAAAGCTAAAGGCGATTCCCTCCTTGTGGTGAATCAAGTCAATGGGACATTCGAAGTAAAGGAGGAACAATGCAAAGATACTTGGATAAACTACAAGTAACACATCATCGATTCAAGGAATGGACCTTGCAACACGTCGCCCGGGACCAAAATAGCGAAGCTGATGCTCTGGCTAACTTGGGGTTGTCGGTTGACGACAAAAAATTTAGCTCGGGAACGGTTGTACAACTCATGAAATTAGTAGTGGAGGAAGGACAAGCCGAGATAAACTCGACAAGCAAGGACACGCCGAGATAAACTCAACAAGCTTAACCTGGGACTGGAGAAACATGTATATAGATTACTTGAAGATCGGGAAGCTGCCCTCGGATCCCAAAGATTCGAGGTCTCTGCGCACGAAGGCGGCCAGGTTTAGCCTATCCGAGGATAATACCTATTCAGAAGAACGTTCGATGGCCCACTCAGGAGACACAGAATATGTTTTGAGGGAAGTTCACGAAGGCACCTGCAGAAATCATTCGGGGGCAGAATCATTGGTTCGTGAGATAATCAGGGCCGACTACTACTGGATCGACATGGAGAAAGATGCGAAGGAGTTCGTGCAATAATGCGATGGCTGTTAGAGGCATGCGCCAATGATCCATCAGGCCGGGGAGCTACTACCCTCAATTTTCTCACCTTGGCCATTCATGAAATGGAGAATGGACATCGTCGGTCCCTTGCAATGGGCACTCGGTAAGACTAATTTTTTAAATGGGTTGAAGCCCAGACATTCAAAAAAGTCAGGGAAAAAGAAGTTATTAATTTTATCTTGGACCACAAAATATGTCGGTTCAGAATGCTAGCCGGGATCATATGTGACAACGAGAATCAATTCATTGGCAGCAAGGTAAGCAAATTTTTCGAAGACCATAAGATCAAAAGGATCTTATCAACACCCTATCACCCTAGTAAGAACAGGCTAGCAGAGTCTACAAATAAAACCATACTCCAAAACCTTAAGAAAAGATTGACCGGTGACAAAGGAAAATGGAAGGAAATTTTGCCCGAAGTCGTATGGGCATACGTACGACCTCAAAGTCTAGCACCAGGTCCACCCTATTTTCGTTGGTATACGGTGCCGAAGCACTAATACTGGTCGAGCTCGGAGAACCGAGTCTCAGGTTCTGATACGCAACCAAAAACTCAAACGGTGAGGCCATGAGCACGAGCCTGGAACTATTGGACGAAAGGCGCGAAGCAGCCCTTGTATGATTGGCTGCCCAGAAGCAACAGATTGAAAGGTATTATAACTAAAGAGCCAACCTCCGAAACTTCAATATCGGGGACTTGGTGTTAAGAAAGGTAACACTAAACACCCGGAATCCGAACGAAGGGAAGCTGGGACCGAATTGGGAAGGTCCATATCTAATTATCGAGATTACCGATAAAGGTTTGTACAAACTCGAAGCAGGGAACGGTGAGCGGCTACCAAACAACTAGAACGTGACCCACGCGAAATGATACTACTGCTAAGGTACGACCCCACTCATTATATATATATATATATATATATATATTTAGGCCTGAAAGCATGCGTTGCACTCTTTTTTCCTTGAACTGGTTTTGTCCCAAATGGGTTTTCCGGCAAGGTTTTTACCGAGGCAACAATAGATCGTGCTAACTTAGAATCAAAGACCAGTTATGAATCGGATTCTATGGTCACGTTAACAGTATCTGAGCCCTCTCAACGATCGACCTCGAATACTAGGGGCCATCACCCTCGGATGATAATTTTTAGCGAGGAATGAAACTTTGTGCTTGAGCAGTCTGAGCTCGATGGATAGGATTTACCATAAGGGCCAAATGGTCAAATGAACCGTGCCCGTATAGACCACCTAAGCCATAACACGAAGCTTGTACACACTTACGGTCTTGTATATTACGCACATAAATGAAAGAAAGTTTCTACCCTGAAGATACAAATTTTGTCTCTTAAGACTATTATATTTTGTCCCTTAAAGATATCGAGCCCAAGGGCCGCCTCTATCCGAATCTAATAGATCAGCCCCACTCGGGGATTGTCGTCCGAAACAAACTCGGATGGCTCGGGATGACAAAATTCAGAGGCATAAGAACCTATTAGGTAGTGCCTAAACTTAAGAGGCTATGGCCATCCCCGCTCGGGGACTGTCATTTGAGATAAACTCAAATGGCTCAGGTTATCAAAGCCCGGAGGTACAAAGCCTATTTGACAGTACCTAAACTTAAAAGGTTACGACCACCCTAGAAATGGCTCGGAGACGTCCGAAGCCCGTAATCAAAACATATGGCCTTCAAAATTCCAAACCGGTTCAAAAGTTACCCTCGACAAAATTATAGTCTGAAAACATCTAAACAAGTATTTCGGGGAAAGCTTCCGGTCATACCGAGCCCCCACAAGTTTCAAACAAAATTGACATCGAGAACAGGTCTTGTTCAAACCTCTGATCAACAACTTATTAGTATGTTTTATTCCGTGCTAAGGCATTTGAAATCCTTGCAATTGTAAAAGGGATGCTAAAGATGATAGACTTGAAAATTGCCATAAAGGGAAAAACCTTATACATACATTCCAAAATGTCTTTACAAAGGCCGATGAAAATGGCCTCAACAAAATAAGAGTACAAAATGCAAAAACAAAAGACAAAATTCCTAAGGCACCTACACCTAATCTTCACCAGAACCTGCCTCGTCACCGGAGCCATTAGGACCTTCTCAATCTCCGGGTTCTTCGGAGCCCTCGGAGCCTTCTCTTCCCTCTGGTTCAGCCAACTTCTTGGCTTCAACTTCGAGCCTTTTTGCCTCTGCAATCTCGGCCGACTGGTTAAAACCTCGGGCATGGATTTCCCCAAGGGTCTCCCGCCAATACAACCACTTTATATACTCGATTGTGACTTTCAGGGGGGCCTCAGAAGCCTCAACATCATCCCTGTACTGAGCCACCATCTCGTCAGCATCAGCCCTGATTGTCTCCGACTCGGACCTCACTATTTCAAGCTCTTCGCCAAGGGCATCTCATTCGGCAGCAGTTGAAACTAGTTGAGCTTGGAGGTCCTCGATTTGTCGAGCCCGTGCTTCGGCCTTCTCTATAGCCACTTGAAGTTGGATCTCTATCAATACCAGCTGCTCCCGGGCGGTCGCCTTCTCCGAAGCCAACCGGTCCAATTTTTCCTTCCAGACATCGGCTATGGCCTGGACCTCGTTCATTTCGGCCCAAAGTTGGCCGTTCTGGTCAATCTTCTACTGGACTTGCGAGGTTTGGTCGTTAGTTGCCATATATGTCATCATTGCTAACCTCGATAATCTTTACCTGTTCTAACAAGCCGGCATGCTCCTCTGAGCCGCATCCAACTTGGCCCCGAGATCCTTGACGACCCCTTCGTATTGCTCGCTGAGAAGCTTGTACATATCTCTTTTCTCAGCAAGCTCCCTGGCCTCAGCGTCAAGATGGTTCACCTCAGCCCGGTATCGAAGATAGCTCTCATGGTGAAGTACCGAGGCCTGCAAAAAGATGAAAGGAAGAAGACATGAGAATTATCAAGAAACTAAGTTAAAAAAATGAAAGATCGTAATGACGCCTTACCCAATTCAGCGCCTGCTGCGCTTCTTTGAACAGGCACGACACGCCCACCTCATTCGTTTTCAACTGGTCATCTTCGGTTGCCAGGCACCGGAGTAACTCGCTACTGCTACTGGAGCAAAAAGAACCCGGACATCCTCCGGGACAGTGATGATTATTAACCTCTTACGGCCGGGATCCGCACTCGGGGCAGGAAACTGGTTGGTTAATTTTGGGCTCAAGCTCTACCCGCCGGCTTTCGAAGACAGATTTTTCTTGGCACCTCCAAGTCGCCCAACCCGGAGAAGTCTTCCAGAGCGGTCGAATCCATACCTCCAAAATAGAACGAAGGGAATCATCTGTACCGTGGGCCCCTTCGCTGGATCGCTCTTTCACCATCCGGGCTTCATCGAACATAGAATCGGTATATGAAGGCGACCCCAAAAGCTCTATGACACCGGGTGGGGTGGAGCCGGCATTGTGAGAGGCCTTAGCCCTCGTCTCTACATCGGCCTCCCGAACCTGAGGAAGACCGGCCTGTGTTGTCTCCTCCTCGACTGTCGCACGCTCTTTGGGGAAGGTTAGTTTTCTGACCGCGAAAAGATCATCCTCCTCGGGCTCATCCCTAATCCAGAAGAGCGAGTCCGAGTCTTGTGCTCGAGAGATGGAGCTCTCCTTTGGCTTACGGGCCAATGTTCTCTTTGGATTCTTCTTCTCTGAGCTAGGGGAACCCGGAGCCTTTCTTTTCTTCTTCTTCTCTCCTACTGCAGCCCCAAGCTGCCCTGAAGCATAGGAATCAATAGGCAAGTCCTCGTCCCCGATCGGAGGCCTAAGGTCGACGGTCGTAGGCAATCCTGCGAAAAGAAAATAAAGGAAATGGGAACGTGATGCTAGCAAGAGAAGCCTATGTAACTTATTCTGGAAAGAAATCTTACCATGGGAACGGGCCTCCCAACAGCCCTTCGAGAGTTTGAGCCACGAGCGCTCGGAGTAAGGCATATGTGAGACAATACCCTCGATCCATTCCTTGAGCCGAGGGACAGCATTTGGGACTCGAGCAACAGATGCACCACCACAAATACTGATGAGGAAAAAGGATATGAACATAAGATCAACATTTAAAGGAAATTGTACTTACGTGTTGCATTCCACTTCTCCGGGAATGGCCTAAATTTGATAGAAATCAAGTCCCAGGTCCTCACCCGGACAAAGCGTCCCTGGTAATCCTGATCCCGGTCCTCATCGATGCTTGAGAATGGGGCTTTGCTAGCTCGGCATACGAGCTTTATTAGTTCCCCTCGGAAGAATCGGGGACTGTACAGGTGGAGTAGATGATAAATGGTGAGCCGACAAGAGTCGATCTTATTCCCAAAGAATCGAATGAGGATTACGATCCTCCACAGCTAGGGGTGTCAATGGTTCGGTTCGGCCGGTTATTTTTATTAAATTTGTACCATACCAATTTTTCGGTTATTCTATTATGTATAGCCAAAATTAGACTTTTAGAAACCTTACCAATCACGTCGATTTCTCTTCGGTATCGTTACTGTTCGGTTAATTTTCGGTATTATTTGAAATATCATTTAAAAGTCACTAGTAGAAGCAAAATGCAATAACATACGTACTTTTATAGGACTTAGCAAAACTCTCTAGACATTTTTACTATTTAAAGGGTGATGAATTAATAAAACATAAAATATGGCCAAAGTATAGATCCATCAACTATTCTACAACAACGCAAAGGAAACTAAACAAAGAAAAATAAAATATAAATCACACGAGTGGAATGATATAATGCAAGTTGGGACTCAAGAATAAAGTCTATAGAAGATTAAATATTTGACAATTTAAATCATATGAAAGGAAACATATTTAATATATTGTAGTTTGCTACTCATAATCGCTAGAATACATTGTGTCTTGCTAGTGAATATGCTTGAAATAATTTAGTTTCATTAAAAATAGTATAATAAGTTTGGGAGCTAGGATTTTGGGTTTAATTACTTGTTGGCTTGCAATCGTTTTCATAATTCCAAGGCCCAAAGAAAAAATTTAACGCTTTATTATTTTTAAACTTTAATATATAAATATATTTTTTATGTACATTTATTTGGTACGGTTAGGTATTTTTTTTGGTTTATTTTCATAAAATAAAAAATCTACCCTAATTATCAGTAGGGTTATAGGTTTATATAAAAAACCTAAGATTTTATTAAAAGAAACCTAAAACTAAGTTCGGTGCGGTATGGTTTGATCTTATGTTTTAGAACTCGATTCCGTGTTCCGAAGCCTTCAAAACCTCA
The DNA here is from genome assembly GCF_001879085.1 of Nicotiana attenuata. NCBI lineage: Eukaryota > Viridiplantae > Streptophyta > Magnoliopsida > Solanales > Solanaceae > Nicotiana > Nicotiana attenuata. Next base: position 6,155,436 of record NC_031992.1, read on the forward strand.
TTTTATTCCTCCTCGATTTGCGTGCACAGTCCGAGCGTATTTGTGAAAAGCTATTTTGTGGAAACTTGATGAAATAATAGTTTTTGGCCTAAAAAGTTAATTTTTAGTTGACTTCGATCAACGTTTGGAGTAAACGGGTCCAGACTCGTGTTTTGACGGCTTGGTAGGTTCGTAGTAAAATATGGGACCTGGGCGTATGCCCGGAATCGGATTCGGTGGTCCCTAGCCCGAGTAATGAATTTTTGTTAAAAATTGTAAGGCTGAAAAATCCAATTATTTAAAGAAATTGATTAATGTTTGATCTCGTTGGTATCGGGCCCGTATTTTGGTTCCGGAGCCCTATACAGGTTTAATATAATATTTAAGTCATGTATGTGAAATTTTGGTGAAAAACGGAGTTTATTTGACGTGATTCGGGCATCCGGTTGAGAAATGAGGAACTTCAAGTGTTCTCAAGAAATTCATGTCTTTTGGTGTTAAATTCGTAGTTCTAGATGTTATTTTGGCGATTTGATCGCACGAGCAAGTTCGTATAATGTTTTAAGACTTGTGTGCATGTTTGGTTTGGAGCGCCGAGGGCTAAGGTGAGTTTCGGATAGGCTACGGGGTGTTTTGAATTTAGCAATGGTATAACTGAACCTGTTGCAGGTCTCTGATCTCGCATTTGCGAGATCAGGCATCGCAATTGCGAACCCTGTAGGTTCCGCATATGCGAGGCTCTCATCGCAAATGCGAAGAGTATCTTGTCCAAATAGTCTTCGCAATTGCAAAGAACTCTTCGCATTTGCGAAGTAAAGCTGGGAGGGGCATTGATCGCAAATGCGATCATTTAGTCGCATTTGCGGAGGTACTAGTTCGCAATTGCGAACTTATCTTCGTAATTGCGAAGGCAGCAGAAATGGGAAGGACCTCGCATTTGTGATGGTCTCTTCGCATTTGTGAGCTTCGCAATTGCGAAGCTCAGGTCGCAAATGCGACATCTGCAGCTATGTAAAAGGGACTTAGACGGGATTTTAGATTCATTTTTCCAAATTTTCAAAACCTAAACCTCAATAGGCGATTTTCCAAAGACCATTTCTTCCCCAAATCATAGAAAAGTTATTCTTAACTCATTTCTTTCAATCTTTCACTTCTTTTAACAAGATTTCAACCTAGAATCTAGGTTTTCATGGCGGAATTGGGGATTTTTGGGTAGAAACTAGGGATTTTGAAATTTGGGGATTTAGACCTCAAATTAAGGTCGGTTTCCAAAACCAATTATATATCCTGGCTCGGGGGTGAATGGATAATCGGGTTTTGGTCTGAATTTCGGGTTTGGACCAAGCGGGCTCGGGTGTTGACTTTATCAAAAATGGCTTAAATTGAATTTCTTGCTATCATGGGTAGTTCCTAAGGCTTAAATTGAATTGTTTTGTTGGTAATTTGCTAGATTCTATTGTTCGGAAGTGGAAACTAGAGGAAAAGCGGTAATGGAGTGTTGAGTTAGCCGTTGGATTGAGGTATGTGTTGTGTCTAACTTTGACTTAAGGGATTAGGGATCCCCGACTTAATTGCTATGTGAATATCCATGTGTGTGGCATATAGGTGAGGTGACGAGTACCTATGCGCCGCCAAATTATCTGTTTTGCCTGTTTTCTTTCCCCGTTCTTGCTATACTGTCTTCCTGTCTTAACTGCTACATGCTTATTGGTGTTTCCATGTTTAATTGCTACTTGTTAGATGTTGTTTTCTTTATTGAAGGTATTAGCTATCCCATAGTTTCATTGTATCACTTTATTGGTTTAAGTTGGTTTATCAGTATTTTATGGTACATTTTGGGTTGATCTTGCTGTGTAGTATTAGTTGTGTGGAGTTTCATAATTGTGTAGCTTTTTGATTGCTTTGGTTTGAGGCTTAAATATTATGGAGAGTTTTGAGATAAATTGTGAAATTCCTGATCTTATTGTCTGATTGGTACTGATATGGTGGGATCGGGTTGCGCGTCGCAACAGGAGGAATAAGGGTGATATATTGAGGAGGAATAATGGTGAAATGCTATTATTTGGTGGGATCGGGTTGCACGCCGCAACAGGAGTAATAAGGGTGGAATGTTGAGGAGAAATAAGGGTGAATCACTATTGTATGGTAGTATCGGGTTGCACGCCGCAACATGAGTAATAATGGTGGATTTATATGGAGTAATAAGGGTGAATATTCATATTGATGTTGATTATATGGTGGGATTGGGATGCGCCGCATCAGTTTATGTGTTTATGTATCTTTCTTCTACTATGCAAGTAATTTTGTAGTTTGGCTTTATACTTAAGAATTGGTTATAGCTGGGTACTGATGAGATACCAGAGTTCTGAATTATTTCCTTGCAAGTCACTGTTTCATTTTGTTCCGTACTTCTTTTTGCTTTATTACCCACTGTATACAGGTTATGTTGTGATTGCCCCGCCGTAGCCTCATCACTACCTCGTCGAGGTTAGGCTCGGCACTTACCAGTACATGGTGTCGGTTGTACTGATACTGCACTCTGCACTTTCTGTGCAGATTTTAGAGCTGGTAGTGGCTGATCGAGAGGTCAGTTGCAAACATTTCATCTAGGAAACCCAAGATAGTCCTGTTGGCGTCCGCAGGCCCTGGCGTCCCCTCCTACGTTTCTTCATTTCTGTTTTCTTTTCTTTCGAAACAGATGTAATTTCTTTTAGACCAATGTTTGTAGATATTCATAGTATGTTCGTGGATTGTAACACCAGATTCCAGGTAGTAGTAATAGCTATGGTATTGTTAATAGTATATAGACAAAAGGTTATTTACGTACTTCCACATTTACTTCTACTTGACTTAGTTTGGTGATTTTAATCTATGAAATGAAAAGGAAAAAGGTTAATAAAACACTAACGTTGGCTTGCCTAGCAAGTGTGATGTTAGGCGCCATCACGGTTTCGAGGGTGGGAATTCTGGGTCGTGACAAGTTGGTATCAGCACTAGGTTGCCTAGGTCTCACAATTCATGAACAAGCTAGGTAGAGTCTGAGGGATCGGTACAGAGACATCTTTGCTTATCCCCTAGAGGCTACAGAGTTTAGGAACAATTTTACTTCTATTCTTCTATGTCGTGCGATTTGATCTCTCAATGCTAATTAAATTCTCTACTCTTGTTCTTTCGCAGATGGCGAGAACACGTACCTCTTCTTTAGATGAGCAGCAGCCAGAGACCCTAGCGACAGCTCCTACGAGGGGCAGATGACGAGGCCGAGGCCGTGCTAGAGGCCGAGGCAGGGGCAGGGCTCAGCCCAGAGCTTGAGCAGCAGCACAAGCGGCGGAGCCTCAGGTAGTTAGTGTGTTTCTGAGGTGTAATTTGGGGGTTTGAGACTAGGGATTTGGAGAACTAATTTTGGGGATTTGAGTGGCGATTTGGTGTCGGATTTTGATAAATTTGGTATGGTTGAACTCGTGGTTGAGTGGGTGTTCGTATTTTGTGACTTTCCCCCGATTCCGAGACATGGGCCCGGGTCGACTTTTTGGGGCAATTTTTTAATTTCTTTCTAAAGTCTTGATTTCATTAATCAGACTAGTTTCTTATAGTTATATTTATGGTATGTAATTGCCTTTGGCTAGATTTGATCCAGTCGGAGTCAGAACGTCGTGGAAAAGGCATTCTTACTGATTGATTGTGCTTGGTTCGAGGTAAGTGGCTTGCCTAACCTTATATGGGAAAAATCTCCTCAGGATTTGGTACTGTTGTGATACTTCTGTGATATGTGAGCGCCGTGTACGCGAGGTGACGAGTGCGTACAGGGGATAATTATTGTAAAATTTGGTTTTTACTGAGTAGTAACCCGTTACATCTTAATTGAGTTATATCAGCATGTGTAGTTATCCTGATTAGCCTAATATCGCATGTCTACGTGTCTTAAATGCTTAATTGAAATTTGTGCAGTATGCTTAGTTGAATTTCCTATTTTTCCTTGATTTGTATCAGTCTTAAACGCTAGAGTTGTTACTGTTAATTGTTGTTTCCATCGATTTCGAGCTGTGTGTTTACTTTTGGGACTACGAGGCGGTACCTCAGGAAATCCCCATGCACATTTACTTTTGGGACTACAAAGCGGTACCTTGGGAGATCCCCCTGCACATTTACTGTTGGGACTACGAGACGGTATCTCGGGTCCGAAAGAAAAGACCGACATATAGTTATAGTTGAAATGGCGCCCTGTTGAGCATTTACCTTTGGGACCACGAGACGGTATCTTGGGAGCGCCCCTGTTGTTTATCTATATGTGTTGTGTTGTTACTTTCCATAGAATTCTCCTTGTTAGATTCTCAGTCTTTTCACATTATTATATCTTCTTTCTTACTTATTTTATATCAGTAGGGCCCTGACCTGACGTCGTCACTACTCTACTGAGGTTAGGCTTGATACTTACTGGGTATCATTGTGTTGTACTCATGCTACTCTTCTGCACATGTTTTATGTGCAGATCCAGGTACCTCCAACTAGCCCTGCTATTAGTTACATATTTGATGATGCCCCGGAGACTTCAAGGTACATCTGCCCGCGTCCGCAGACCTCGGAGTCCCCCTCTATCCCTTTTATGTTGTTCCTCCTTTATTCTTCTAGTTACTGATGTGTAGAAACAGTTAGACAAATTCTTAGAGCTTGTGACTTGTGACTACCGGATTTTGGGAGTACTGTTTATACTCGAGTGTTGGTTTACCTGTACATGTCGAGCGGCATTTTTTTGTTATATAATTATCTGTTGAAATTTAGTTGTTGATTATGTCTTTATTTTTTATTATTCCGTAATTGTTAGGCTTACCTAGTCGTAGAGACTAGGTGCCGTCACGATATCTTACGGAGGGAGAATTGGGTCGTGACAAAATTAATATGAATTGATCTATATTTAAGGAAATTATTAAGATAGAAAATCAACGTGTTTATTTTATTTCATTTTGAACATCTCTTTCAACCCTTCCTGTTTTTTCTTCTTTAAATAAGTTTTTGTTTTACTTATTAGGTGATAATAGTTATCTTTATAAAGTCACGATAGAGAATTATTTTATTTTACAAAAAAATAACTTAAATTGTGATGGTTAATAAGTTTCTCGGATAATAAATATTTATTTTAGACTCATATATTTTTCTTTTGTTGGTAATATGCGATTATCAAGAAAGCTCTTCTAAGCTAATATTCCAAAACATACTTTAAATTTATTCCATCTTAAATTTCAAGGATTTGTATTCTCTTTGAAACTAAAAATGAAGCATAATAACTTGTGTAACTTAAGTGATAAAATCATAAAACCGAAGCAAGTTGTAAGTTGAACATATCAACGGATGATTAAGGACTTCTATATGATACTTTCCTTTATTGAGCTGGCTATATAACATCAATATTCATCTTTTTAATAAAAATGTACTTTTCTTTTATTACTCAAACAGAAATTTTCATATAACATTTATGAATATTTTTTAAAAGAGTTTTAATCATTGAGATATGGTACACGTGCAACGCGCGTACCTATAGACTAGTATTGTCACGACCTAATTTTCTCTATAGGCCGTGATGGCTCCCAACGTCGCCGCTAGACAAGCCAACAGTGAACTAACTATGTGATTGTTCTTTTTAACAATTTCGAAATAGTTGATTTTTATTTATTAACTAGTTAAGAGGTGAAAAACTTAATAAAATAAAGCATTAACAAATATAGGAACAAGTGTGGTGAAGTAAATACTCAAAAGTCATCAAATGTCTACTAGCATATTTTCCAAGATCTACAAGTGTATGAGCAACTAGTAGAATATACAAAACTCTAACTACTGTCTGAAATAAAGTTGACAGAGACTAAATGCTAAAAAAAAAAAGACTCTGGGCGAGGCCGCTTCTACGGAAATCCTCTGCTTCTATGGGTCACAGCGAACTCGCCCAAAATCACTTCTGCAGCCACACGATCGCACCTGCGGCTAGCTCCTCGCAGGTGCGATTCCACTAGAAGCTCTGCTGCCTCAGCCATTTTCTCCAAGTCCAAACTTGATCCGCGCATCGTCCGAATAGTACCCGAGGCCGCCGGGGCCTCGCCCAAACATACCAACACGTTCGAAAACATAAAACGGACTCACTAGCACCCTCGGAATGCAGATAACAATATTAAAACTAAGAATCACAACCCAAAACCAATAGAATCAACTTATGAACTTCAAGTTTTTCCAACTTACTCCGAACGCGCCGAATTACACTTAAACTACTCGGAATGATTCCAAATTTTGCGTGCAAGTCTTAAATTACCATATGGAACTATTCGCAGGCTCGAAATTCCAAACGAACCTCGATAACACTAGAACCTACTCCAAACCAAATTTAAAGAATTTTAAAACCTCCAATGTGCCAACTTTTAATATTAAGTGCCGAAACGCTCCTGGGTTATCCAAAACCCGATCCGAACATACGCCCAAGTCCAAAATTATCATACACCTATTGGGATCGTCAAATCACGGTTCCAAGGTCATTTTCTCAAAATGATAACTCAAGTCAAACTTAGCCCTTTTTAGCCAATATTAAGGAACTAAGTGTTCCGATTTCAACCCGAACCCTTCCAAACACTAAGTAACCATCCCCGCAAGTCATAAAACAGTAAAATGGGGAGTCATATTTAGGGGAACGGGGATCTAGAAAGCAAAATGACCGATTGGGTCGTCACATTCTCCATTTTTTTAACAAACATTCATCCTCGAACAAGTCTAGAATCATACTTGGAGTGACGAATAAGTGTGAATATCTGCTCCGCATGTCCTCCTCGGTCTCCCAAGTTGCCTCCTAGACTGGTTGACCCCTCCACTGAACTTTTACCATAGAAATCTTCTTGGACCTTAACTGGCGAACCTGCCTGTCAACAATGGCATCTGGCTCCTCCTCATAACCCAGGCTCTCATCTAACTGAACCGTGCTGTAGTCTAACACATGCGACCTTTCGGCATGATACTTTCGAAGCATAGACACTTGGAAAACCGAATGAACTCCTGATAGACTGGGAGGCAAACCAAGCTCAAAAGCAACCTCCCCAACTCGTCTGAACACCTCAAATGGACCTATAAACCTTAGGCCCCACTTGCCCTTCTTCCCGAACATCATGATTCCCTTCATCGGCGAGACTTTCAAGAGAACCTTCTCGCCCACCATAAATGATAACTCATGCGTATTCTAATCTGCGTAACTCTTCTGTCTGGACTATGCCGTGTGAAGTCGCTCCTGAATCAACTTCACCTTTTCCAAGGCATCCTTTACCAAATCAGTACCATATAACTTAGCCTCTCCGGGCTCAAACCATCCGATGGGCTAACGACATCGTCGACAATATAAAGCCTCAAATGGAGCCATCTCGATGCTGGACTGATAACTGCTGTTGTAAGAAAACTCGGCCAAAGGCAAGAATTGATCCCTCTTCCCTCCAAAGTTAATCACACATGCTCTAAGAATATCCTCCAAGATCTGAAATGTCCGCTCCTACTGGCCATTGGTCTGCGTGTGAAAGGCTGTGCTAAGCTCTACCCGAGTCCCCAGCTTACTCTTCACTACGCTTAAAAAATGCGAAGTAAACCGAGGGCCTCTATCTGATATGATGGAAACAGGCACGCCATGCAACCGAATAATCTCCTGAATGTAAATCTAGGCCAACCTCTCTGAAGAATATGTGGTCACAACCGGAATAAAGTGCGCCGACTTGGTCGACGTGTTGACAATGACCCAAACTGCATCAAACTTCCTCAAGGTCCGCGGCAACCCAACTACGAAGTCCATAGTGATACACTCCCATTTCCACTCTGGTATAGTCATCTGCTGGAGTAGGCAACCTGGCCTCTAGTGCTCATATGTAACCTGCTAGCAATTTAGGCACCTAGCTACATACTCAACTATGTCCTTCTTCATCCGCCGCCACAAGTAATGCTGCCTCAGGTCGCGATACATCTTCATAGCACCTGGATGAATAGAATACCGAGAACTGTGTGCCTCTTCTAGAATCTTTTCCCTCAACCCATTAACATTAGGAACACATAGATGACCCTGGAGTTGCAAAACACCATCCTCACCGATAGTAACCTCCTTGGCACCACCCTGTAGTATCGTCTCCCTAAGAACCTACAAGTACAGATCATCAAACTACGAGCCTTGATTTGCTCGGATAATGAAGACTGAGCGAGACGCATGCAAGAACTCGTCTGGGCTCTGTAATATCCAACCTCACAAGTCTGTTAGCCAAGGGCTGAAAGTCCAAAGCTAATGGCCTCTTCTCTGCTGCAATGAATGCCAAACTACCCATACTCTCCGCCTTTTTGCTCAAGGCATCCGCAACCACATTCGCCATGCCCGAATGATAAAGGATGGTAATATCATAATCCTTTAGTAACTCAAGCCACCTATGATGTCTCAAATTGAGATCCCTCTGCTTGAACAAATGTTGCAAGCTACGATGATCGGTGTAAACCTTACAGGACACCCCATAAAGATAGTGCCTCCAGATCTTAAGGGCATGAACTATCGCGGTCAACTACAAATCATGTACGGGGTAATTCTTCTCATGGGGCTTCAGCTGATGTGAAGCATATGCAATCACTCGCCCCTCCTGCATCAATACATAACCCAAACCAACACGTGAAGCGTCACAATACACAGTATACATCCCTGAAACGGAAGGTAACACTAACACTGGTGCTTAAGTCAATCCGGTCTTGAGCTTATGAAAGCTCGCCTCACAATCATCAGTCCATCGGAACGGAGCACCCTTCTGAGTCAATCTAGTCAAAGGTGCGCAATAGATGAGAATCCCTCCACAAACCGACACTAATAACTTGTAAACTCTAAGAAGCCCCTGATCTCAGTCGCTGTGTAGGACGAGGCTAATTCTGAATTGCCTCAATCTTCCTGGGATCTACCTTAATACCCTCGCCTGATACATCATGCCCTAAGAATGCCATAGAATCTAACCAGAACTCACACTTGGAGAACTTAGCATATAGCTTATGTTCCCGTAAAGTCTGAAGCACCACTCTCAAATGCTGCTCGTGTTGCTCCATGCTACACGAGTAGATCAAGATGTCATCAATAAAGACAATGACAAACGAATCAATATACGGCATGAACACTCGGTTCATCAAATACATAAATGCCGCCGGTGCATTAGTCAAACCGAAGGACATCAATAGAAACTCATAGTGGTCATATCTAGCACGAAAAGCCATATTCGGAACATCCGAATCACGAATCTTTAATTGATGGTACCCTGATCTCAAGTCTATCTTAGAGAACACACTGGAACCCTACAACTGGTCAAACAAATCATCAATACGCGGCAATGGATACTTGTTCTTAATGGTAACTTTATTCAACTGGCGGTAATCAATGCACATCCGCATAGTCCCATCTTTCTTCTTCACGAACAAAACGGTGCACCCCAAGGCGACACACTCGCGCTGACCAACCCCTTTGCTAGCAACTCCTCAAGATATTCTTTCAATTCCTTCAACTCTTTCGGAGCCATGTGGTACGGTGGAATAGAGATAGGCTGGGTACCTGGAGCCAAATCAATACAAAAATCGATATCACGATCTGGTGGCATGCCTGGTAGATCAGAAGGAAACACATCAGAGAACTCCCGAACCACGGGCACTAAATCAATAGCCAGAGTCTCTACAGCCGTATCCCGAACATAAGATAGATAATCCAAATAACCCTTCTTGACCATGTGTTGAGCCTTCATAAAAGAGATAATTCGATTAGGTGCACTGACAGACGAACCCTTCCACTCCAATCGGCAACTCTGGCATCGCCAAGGTAACAGTCTTGGCATGGAAATCAAGGATGGCGTGATATGGAGACAACCAATCTATGCCTAGGATGACCTCAAAGTCGGTCATATCAATCAATAAAAGATTTGCTTTAGTCCATAACCACAGAAAGTCACGATACATGACCGATAGATCTGATCCAACACAGCAGAATAGCCTACTGAGTGGACACATATACAGGACTACCTAAGGAATCGCGAGGAACACCCAGGAAATGAGCAAATAGAGATGACACATATGAATATGTAGACCCTGGATCAAATAGTACCGAAGCATACCTACCACATACCTATGATCACAGCATCTGAGGCCACTGCATCTGGTCTGGCTAGGAAAGCATAGAACCTAGCTGGTGTGCCGACTGACTGGCCTCCACCTGACTGGCTTGCACCTGGCTGGCCTCCACCTGTCTAGCCTCCACCAGACTAGCCTCTACCTCTAGAAAGGCCCCTACCGACCTACCCTCCTCCTTTTGGCGGCCGGATGGCTGGTGCGGCAGCTAGCGCTGTAATCATAGGCTAAGAACCTTGATGTACTGGCTTGCCCCGAAGCCTGGGGCAGAACCTCCTCATGTGACCAGGATCCCCGCACTCGAGACAACCTCTCGGAATGGCGAGCTGCTGGCCTGAAGTCTGGCCCTAATGTCCTGAGTACTTACTGGAGGAACCCTGGATAGCTGGTGGATGGTAGAAGCTCTATGGAATTACATTGAAATAGGGCCGCACTGGAGCACCCCGAGAAGGTGATGGTGCTGGATATATGGGCCTGCTAGATTGACCTCTCACAAACTGACCTCTGCCCCAGACGGGGCGCCATCGAAATCGCTTGTCTTGTGACATCTCCTCTCGGCTCCACTGACGAACACCCTCAATCCTTCGAGATATCTCCACAACCAACTCATAAGAAGTCCCCATCTCAACATCTCAGGCCATAGTGGCCTGGATACCTAAATGTAAACGCGCAACAAACCTCCCACTCTCTCTAAATCAGTAGGAAGTATCATAAGTGCATGGCGAGACAATTCAGAGAATCCCACCTCATAGTCGATCACTGACATCTAACCTTGCTGGAGCTGCATGAACTGAAAGTGCAACTCTTCCCTCTAAGAAGGTGGAATATACCTATCCAGAAAGATACGTGTGAACTGGTCCAAGTAAAGGGAGGAGAACCTGCTGAACTGCCAAGAAGATAGGACTGCCACCATTTACGGGCCCTGCCCTCCAGCTGAAAGGTGGTAAAGTCGACCTCGTGGGACTCCAATATCCTCATGTTTTGCAGTCTGTCCCTGCACCGATCAATTAAGTCCTGGGGTCCTCATGTCTCTCACCTCCAAAGGCAGGAGGATGTAGCCTAGTACATCTATCCAAGAGCTTCTACGGCTCGCCGACCGCAGATGGTCTGGGCTCAGGTATTCCTATTGCAACTGGCTGGGCTCCGCCCATGGGTAGTTCGCTTGAGGTCTTATATACGGCAGCTGCATGAACAGGAGCCTGAGCGGTAGGGGTCTATGATCCCTCTCCCACCTGAGATGTGCTTGGGTCTGTTAGAAATAAATCATCCAGAGTCATAGAATCCATAAACCGCAACATACGGCCCATGACCTCCTGGAACCCTGGTGCAGACATGTAATCCACTGGGGCTGGCCCCGCTACAGGCACCTCGCCCTGCTCCTTAATGACAGGATCCTGTATGAGATCCACTAGTGGTACAACTGGAGCAACTCTAGGATGCCCTCGCCCTCTACCTCAGGCTGGAGCCCTCTCTCGACCTCTGCCTCGACCTCTAGCAATAGTGGGTAGTTCGCCTGGTACATCAGCCACGCGCGTTGTCACCATCTGTGAGAGAATAAAATAAATATACTTAGTACAACATCAACTGCACAATAGCATATGAAGAAAGAGTGGTTTCCTAACACCCTATAGCCTCTCGAAGATATGTACAGACATCTCCGTACCGATCCGCAAGACTTTATTAGGCCTGCTCATAACTTGTGAGACCTACGTGAACCTAGTGCTCTGATACCATGTTGTCACGACCGAATTTCCTCTATAGGTCGTGATGGCTCCCAACGTCGCCGCTAGGCAGGCCAACGGTGAACTAACTATGTGATTGTTCCTTTTAACATTTTTGAAATAGTTGATTTTTATTTATTAAGTAAGTAAGAGGGTAAAAATTTAATAAAATAAAGCATAAACAAATATAGGAACAAGTGTGGTGAAGTAAATACTCAAAAGTCATCAAATATCTACTAGCACATTTTCCAAGACCTGGTGTTACAAGTGTATGAGCAACTAGTAGAATATACAAAACTTTAACTATACAAGGTAACACATGACCATGATAGTTAGGTGTGTGAGATATGTTAAAAGTGAGTAGTATTTTAAGTAAGTTGAGATAATTCTTAATTAGATGGATAATTGGGTAATTAATGAATTTTAGTGAAAGATAATTAAAAATCTTTGGATAAAGTTAGAATTATCTCACGTGGCATCTTTTCCTTAGAAACATGGTGACTTTTACCTTCATTAAAGTAGGTGGCACGAATCAAATGAGACTTTGAAAAAGGGATAGTCGGCGTGGCATTATTTAAAGGAAGGAAACAAAGGAGATTTCAACTCCTTCCAATCACATTAAAATTCAGCAACTAACTACACATTTTATAGGTTAGAATTATTTTGGATATGAAAGGTGAACGTTTTGGGGGGGGGGGGTGGGGGTTACAGTGAAGAAGAGTGGGAAGAAAAGAGATAGGAGGTATTACGAAAAAGGGTAAAAAAAACGG
>NC_031992.1:6168065-6172186 GCF_001879085.1 Nicotiana attenuata
GGGGGGGGGTTCAAGTGAGAAGAATGGGTGAAAAAGAGATGAGGGATTCAGGTAAAAAAAAAGGACACTGCCGGAGGAAAGAACGATGACTTGAGATATAACTTTGTGGACAACATTATTAGTCTGTTTATCTTTTTTTAATCATTCATTATGCAATAAATGAAGTAGCATCTGAGGTCTTGAATGCTGAAAATCAGAGGTCTTAAGAAACAGAAGAGAAGTGTATATTAGAGAACGTAGTGGTACATTGGCCAAAGGAACTTACGTTGTCCAGATTATGAAAGATAATTACCTGCTGTTGTTCTCAAAATCGCAAGTTCAGATTAAAGTACTAACGGGCTGAACCGTCATCGTGCTGTTAGGTAAATAACAAAGGTATGTTAAGGCTATTCCTTTTTTCTCTTTTTGGCATGATCTATACGACACGAACAAAACGAGCAAATTCACAACTTCCATAAATGACTCTATTCATAAAAATACTAGAGATGCTTATGTTCTTCATTCCCCATGTGTCATATTATTCTATCATCTGTTCATCGATCTCAGAAAAATACGTAAGTTGAAAAAGTTTACTTTATGATATTATTCAAAGGCATAATGGTCTTATGACGTACCGAGAGATTTTATTTAACGTATTTCATATGCATTTCATGCATTTATACATGCACATTGACCCATGACCAGATGGCGTTATATATGCGTATATATATGTATATGGGATATGGAAATGGTTATGGCATTATATACGCAACACCACCTGATCAGCTGGTATACGTTGATGATTTTGCCCACAGTGCCCGAGATGATATGATAGGATGCCCTCAGAGGCTTAATGATGTTACGAACACATGTACCTATACACGACATGACATTCATACGCATATGCATGACACTATAATTATTTCATGAATTACAGAGTTATCCAGACTTACAGATTGAGTCATCTACTCTATATTTCTTCCGTGTCTGTTATGTACTTATTTATGTGCCTTACATACTCGGTACATTATTCGTACTGACGTCCCTTTTGCCTGGGGATGCTGCGTTTCATGCCCGCAAGTCCCGATAGACAGGTCGAGAGCCCTCCAAGTAGGCTATCAACTCAACGAAAGATGTTGGTGCGCTCCATTTGCTTCGGAGTTGCATGTTTGGTTAGTATGACATAGACGTGTATTGTTTGGTATGGCGGGACTCTGTCTCGACCTTCATGAAAATTATGTATTCTTAGAGGCTTGTAGACAGATGTCATGTACGTAAAATATTGTATGGCCTTGTCGGCCTATGTTCAGTATACGAGTGGTTATTTTGGTCTTATAGGCCCGTATGTCTTATGTATAAGTTAGTATCACATGTTGTATTCTACTTATCCCACGGCAGCCTTCCGGCTGAGTTATCTATGAAAGTATGACATGAAAAGATACGTTACGATAGTACTCGATTGAGTAAGGTAGCGGGTGCCCGTCGCGGCCCATCGGTTTGGGTTGTGACAGACGAGGGGTCGACTCGACACTTACTACAGACCAGTAATAAAGTACAGAAATTCTAATACGGAAGGGGTGCATAAATAACAAAAATAATAATAACATAATAACTACTTCAACAATTTCAGGCCATTAAATAAATTATAATCTCTTAAGTCACTAAAGTAATATCAAGTGTATTCGGGCTCCAAACATTATCACGCATGATTTATTCCGAGGTCGTACGGCCTGATCCAGAATAATGTGTACACTGACGAGGGTCGAGCGGCATGAAACATAGATGCATCTATTCTACTTCGAGGCGTTCAGCTCGCTCCACAAGAAGAGTGGATACTCTATAGACATCTGATTTAAAAGTTATTACAAGGCTAGTACACAAAGGGCACAATTTTCTATTAACGGTCAAGTAACCCGCCCAAACTCAAGTAAGTAAAATTCGATCTTTTAAAAATCCCTTTATCAAGTTCCAATATAATTTAGGAACTTAAATTAACAAGCATGGTGCAAACATTACAAGCATTTCATGATTTGGCTTCTAAACTACCCGGATATAAGCATAATCAGTAGCTACGTACGGATTCTCGTCACCTCGTGCGTACGTAGCACCCATAATTAGAAGCAAATAGTAATTTAAATCACCTATGGGGTAAATTTCCCCTTACAAGGTTAGTCAAGAGACTTAACTCGTCTCAAAGCTCACTTTCCGGCCCACAATTTGTTCTAAAGCCCTAACTCGGTGCCGAACAATCCGAAACTAATCAAAAGTTATATAAATTAATCAATACATGTTCAAAATTTCATAATTTAACTATTAGAGTAATTATCCAACCCAAATTGAAAGATTCCTAAAATTCCCCCCCCCCCCCTCCCCCCCCCAGGCCCACGTGCCCGAATTCTGAAAATTTTCGAAGATAAATATTACCCATAACCTCACGAACTCAAATATATAATTTTTCGCCCAATTCCCTAATCATTTTCGTGGTTAAATTCCATTTTTATCGAAACCTAGGGTTTTTGAATTAAATCCATAATTTTCACAAGTTTTCATGTTAAAATCTACCCATAATCTATGTATTCAACTTGCATCGGATAGAAATTACTTACCTTCAATAGCTAGGTGAAAACCCTTCCCTAAGAAGCTCCAAAAATTGTCCAAGAAGTGAAATAAATACACCAAAGTGGCCTAAGTCCCGACACTAAAGACCTCACTGACTCCGATGATTCCGCTTCTGCGGACCTTGGGTCGTAACCGTGACACCGCTTCTGCGGAATGCACCAAATCTGGCACTAGGCGCACCTACGAAAAGGTCACCGCACTTGCAAGCCTGCTTCTGCGGCTCGCCTCTCGCATCTGCGACCCAAGACTGGCCGACCCTCTTTGCACCTGCGGCCCTTCCCTCGCAGAAGCGAGGCCGCTTCTGCAAAATTCCTTCTTTTCTGTGGGCCAAAGCCAACTCGCCCAAAACTGCTTCTACGGCCACACGCTCGCACCTGCGGCTAGCTCCTCGCAGGTGCGATTGCCCCTAAAGCTCTGCTGCCTCAACCATTTCCTCCAAGTCCAAACTTGATCCCAGCATCTTCTGAATAGCACCCGAGGCCCCTGGGGCCTCGCCCAAACATACCAACACGTTTGTAAACATAAAACAGACTCGCTCGCACCCTCGGAACGCATATAACAACATTAAAACTAAGAATCACAACCAAAAACCAGTAGAATCAACTTATGAACTTCATGTTTTTCCAACTTACTCCGAACGTGCCGAATCACATTTAAACAACTCGGAATGACACCAAATTTTACGTGCAAGTCTTAAATCACCATACGAAACTATTTTCGGGATCGAAATCCCAAACGGACCTCGATAACACCAAAACCTACTCCAAACAAAATTTAAAGAACTTTAAAACCTTCAATGTGCCAACTTTCAATATTAAGCCGAAATGCTCCCGGGTCATCCAAAACCCGACCCGAACATGCGCCCAAGTCTAAAATCATCATAGAAACCTATTGGGACCGTCAAATCCCATTTCGGAGGTCGTTTACCCAAAATGTTGACTCAAGTCAAACTTAGCCCTTTTTAGCCAATATTAAGGAACTAAGTATTCCGATTTCAACCCGAACCCCTCCAAACCTGAATTAACCATCCTTGTTGCAACCTATATTCGCGTATGTTAGTTCACGCCGTAAGTTAGTCGATGTAAATCCGAGAAGAGATTATCTTTGAGATGATAAGAAGTTAATCCTATTGGTCTTAGAGGATACAATGGTGTATAAGAGTGGTTAATAATTATTAGAAGTTAAACAAATCAAGGATATTGTAACCCATATTTTCAGGTAAAACTAGAGGTGCTTAATATTCTTAAGAGGTAATGTTTTAAGGTATTTGAATCATATAATATCCGTATCATAAGTCTTGATGTCAAACGAGTTATGAAACAAAAGTCGACAAAAGTTGTCACAATTACGTTCATAATTTTACTTAAACTTTAGGTGAAATGTTACTAAGCATTTCTCCCAATTTATTTGGAATTACGGGGTGATCTACCGACCAAATTGAAGATCTATGAGTCTAGTTTCCAACTTATTAAACTGTTTGTCGATATGATCTCGGAGTAGAGAGATATTCGCATATATATATA
>NC_031992.1:6172196-6214420 GCF_001879085.1 Nicotiana attenuata
TATATATATATATATATATATATATATATATATATATATATATATATATATATATATATATATATATATATATCCGTTTTAAGTCATTATTTTTCAGTATATTCAGACCTTAGAACCCTAAAAACACTCTCTCAAGGTTCTCTCATGATCCAAGACCCAAACAAAGGGCAAACAACACAAATCAAGTGTCGGGAATCCTGTGGCGCTAGTACGTTTCTTGTTCTTCTTGTTGTTGCTGACTTTTGTGTTGTTCCACATCGTGTGGGAGGTTTTTTTAAGTGGTTTATGTTCTGTAAAATACGCCCTCAAGTTTTTAAAGTGATTTATGTTCTAAAGTGATTCTAGTGATTTATGTTCTGTAAAATACGCCCTTAAGTGGTTTATGTTCTAAAGTGATTCTAGTGCCGAAAAAACCCTAATTGATTGCTAGTTTCGCTTCCTTGTTCTTGTGCATTGGAGTGATATTTTCTGATCAATTAAGGTCAAATTGGAGTTGTTCTTTCTTTTTAAAGGTAAGGAACCTCTTACCCTATATGTATTTAAGATTATCCAAGTTACGGCTAAGTCGTTGAAGCTAGAACTTGTGAGATATATATCAAAAGGCTTGTTAGTAGTGTTGTAGGTTGGTGGACTGTTTTGGGATGCTCAATATGATTATAATTGATGTTGTTTGGGCTGTTTGGTGATTGTTTTAACTTGTGGGAAGTCAAATTTTCACGACCCAAACATCCCTCATAGACATGTCATGACGGCATCTAGTAAGCCTAATAAATCGCGAAAAATATCAAAAACAAAAACAAACTAAACTGTTAACTGCATTTGATACTGAATAACCAATAATAATGTCGCTCGGCATGTACAATAACTAAACACTGGACGTACACAGTTTTTCCCATAACTCGAAATATCATGAGTCACAAACTACAGAAAGAAAAATAGTATCTCTATACTCCGGAGTCTAACAAAAGAAAAATACAGGAGTGTTTGACATGGGGAAGAATAGAAAGGGACTTCGAGGTCTGCGGACGCGGCAGATATACCTCGAAGTCTCCAACTCTACCTCGACTCACTGATAATGCGGCTGATAAGCGGTACCTGAATCTGCACACGAAAAAACATGTGCAGAGAAGGGCATGATCACACCACAACGGTACCCAACAAGTGCCAAGCCTAACCTCGATCGAGTAGTGAGAAGGTCAGGTCAGGGCCCTACTAGTATAAATATAATAAAACAAGATAGAATGAAATACCGCTGTAAAATAAAGACTGAAATTTAACAAGAGTGAAATCATAAAAAACAACAGCTCAGTACACAGAGATAACAACAAGGGATCTCCCGAGATACCGTCACGTAGTCACAAACGTAAATGTGCAGGGGGATCTCCCTGAATACCGTTCTGTAGTCCCAAAATAAACATGCAATACATGGGAATCTCCCGGAATACCGTTCAGTAGTCCCAAACAGAATATGCAGCGCAGGGGGATCTCCCGAAATACTGTTCTGCAGTCCCAAAGTAAATACCCAGCTCAAACAATAGAAATAATAGCTACAACACAAATCCTACAATTTAGACTAAGTACAATTCAAGGGAAAATGGGAAAATTCACTAAACATGCTGCACAGAGTTCAGATAAACAATTAAGTCAAGTAGACATGCCATTCTAAGCTAGAAGGATACTACACACGTTGATATAACTCAAATAAGAAGGAAACAGGTTACTACTTAGCAAAAAATGGGTTTTTACAACAATTAGCCTGTGTACGTACTCGTCACCTCACATACATGGCGCTCACATATCAAAAATAGTACCAAATCCTAAGGAGAGTTCCCCACACAAGGTTAGGCAAGCCACTTACCTCGAACCAAGCTCAAATCAATCTGTAATAATGCTCTTTCCACGAATATCCGACTTCGAGTGGCCCAAATCTAGCCAAAATCAATTAAATACCATATATATATATATAGCTATAAGAAACTAATCTAGTCAATGAAATCTAAGCTAAGGCGAGAAATTAGGAAATCATCCACGTCTCGAAATCGGGTAAAAATCACAAAATATGAACAGTCATTCACTCACGAGTCTAACCATACAATAATTACTCGAATCCAACCTCAATTCGTCTTCCAAAACTCAAAATTATAGCCTATGAAGTTTCTACCATTTCCTCCCAAATATCCAACTCAAATCCCTAATTAGAAGATAAAATAACGATAGATTCATGAAATATAACCCAATACGAGTTAGAACCACTTACCCCAACAATCTTCTTGAAGAAATCTCGAAAAATCGCCTCACACCGAGCTCTCAAACTCCCTAAATCAAAAAATGGTAAATCAACCCCCGGAATCCTATTTTCTGCTCAGCAAACTCGCTTTTGCGAGCCTTCAACCGCACCTGCGGGAAAATCATCGCAGGTGCAAAAATCACTTATGAGGGTTGGGTCCACATCTATGGCAAGGGGGCCGCACCTGCGTGTACGCACCTGCGGAACACTATTTGCTTCTGCGGTCCTTCTCCGCCCCTGCGATTCCTTAGGCGCACCTAAGGGCATCGCAGATGCGGTACTTCCCTTGCACCTGCGATCCCTGGTCAAGCCTCCATACTCCGCATCTTCGCCCTTCAATCCGCACGTGCGATCCCGCACCTGTGGTCTACCCACCGTAGGTGCGAAAACACCAGATGCTTGAAGACTTCAGTAACAACACAAATCCAACTTTTGATCCGTTAAGCAACCGAAATCAACCTGAGGCCAACAAGTCCTAAACACCATACGAACTTAGTCGAGACCTCAAATCACATCAAACAACGCTAAAATCATGAATCACCCTCCAATTCAAACTTAAAGAACTTGAAACTTCAAACTTCCACAACCGATGCCGAAACCTATCAAATCACTCCGATTGACCCCAAATTTTGCACACAAGTCACATTCAACATTATGGACCTACTCCAACTTCCGGAATCGGATTCCAACCCCGATATCAAAAAGTCCACTACTAATCAAAATCTTTAAAAATTCGACTTTCGCCATTTCAAGCCTAAATAAGCTACAGACCTCCAAAATACAATCCAGACACGCCCCTAAGCCCAAAATGACCCAACAAAGCTAACGGAATTGATGGAACTCCAGTTCGGAGTCGTCTTCACATAGTTCTAACTACAGTCCAAATCATAAGACTTAAGCCTCTTTTTAGGGACTAAGTGTCCCAAAACACTCCAAAAACCGAAACGAAACCTCCCGGCAAGTCATAATAGAAAAAACAGATACGGGGGAAGCAGTTAATAAGGGATCGGGGCTATAACTCTCAAAATGACTGGCCAGGTCGTTACATCCTCCCCCTCTTAAAATAATGGTTCGTCCTCGAAAGAGCTTAGAGACATACCTAAAGTGGTGAAAAGATGTGGATAATGGCTGCGTATATCCTGCTTGGTCTCCCAAGTCGCCTCTTCGACCGATCGACCCCTCCACTGAACCTTCACTGATGCAATGTTCTTTGACCCCAACTTTCGAACCTGCATGTCCAAAATAGCCACTGGCTCCTCAACATAAGATATGTCCTTGTCCAACTAGACTGAGCTGAAATCCAACACGTGAGACGGATCACCGTGATACTTCCGGAGCATAGAAATATGGAATACCGGATGAACTCTTGCTAGACTGGGAGGCAAGGCAAGCTCATAAGAAACCTCCCCAACTCGCCGCAACACCTCAAATGGACAAATGAGCTTTGGGCTCAGCTTGCCCTTCTATCCGAACCCCATAACGCCCTTCATAGGCGAAACCGAGAGAAAGACCCACTCTCCAACCATGAACGCAACAACGCAAACCTTCCGATCCGCATAACTCTTTTGTTTGGACTAGGTTGTGCGAAGTCTATCCTGAATCACCTTAACCTTCTCCAAAGCATCCTGAACCAAGTCCATGCCTAGTAATCTAGCCTCTCCCGGCTCGAACCAACCCACTGGGGACCGATACCGCCTACCATACAGAGCCTCATACGGTGCCATCTGAATGCTGGACTGATAACTGTTGTTGTAGGCAAACTCCTCAAGGGGCAAGAACTGATCCCAACAACCTCCAAACTCCATCACACACGCACGGAGCATTTCCTCCAAAATCTGAATAGTGCGCTCGAATTGCCCGTCCATCTGAGGGTGAAATGTTGTGCTCAACTCCACCCGAGTACCCAACTCATTCTGTACGGCTCTCCAGAACTGTGATGTAAACTGCGTACCCTGATCATAGATGATAGATACCGGCACGCCATGAAGTCTTACAATCTCGCGGATATAAACTCGAGCCAGCTGCTCGGAAGAATAGGTAGTTATCACAAGGAAAGAAATGAGCTGACTTGGTCAGCCTATCCATAATCACCCAAACTGCATCAAACTTCCGCTGAGTCCAACAACGAAATCCATAGTGATTCGCTCCCATTTCCACTCTGAAATCTCTAACTTTTGAAGCAAACCACCTGGCTGTTGATGCTCATACTTCACCTGCTAGCAATTTAGGCACCTGGATACTTATTCCACTATGTACTTCTTCATTCTACGCCACCAATAGTGCTACCTTAAATCCCGGTACATCTTCAAGGCACCCGAATAAATGGAGTACCACGAATTGTGAGCCTCCTGAAGAATTAACTCACGCAATCCGTCTACATTGGGCACACATTGCCTCCATGTATCCTCAATGCACCATCATCCCTAATAGTGACCTCCTTAGCATCACCGCACTGAACCGTGTCCTTAAGGACAAGCAGATAGGGGTCATCATATTGACGCTCCTTGATATGATCATAAAGAGAAGACTGGGAGACCACACAAGCCAAAACTCGACTCGGCTCAGAAATTTCCAATCTAACAAACTGGTTGGCTAAGGCCTGAACATCCAGTTCCAATGGCCTCTCTGCTGCTGGAAAATATGCTAAGCTCCCCAAACTCCCTGCCCTGCAACTCAAGGCATCGGCCACCACATTAGCCTTTCCAGGATGGTATAGAAAGTGATATCATAATCCTTAAGCAGTTCTAACCACCTCCGCTGATGCAAGTTAAGATCCATCTGCTTGAACAGATGTTGAAAACACCGGTGATCATTATAGATCTCACAAAGGACACCGTACAAATATTGCCTCCAAATCTTCAAGGCATGAACAATAGCTGCTAAATCGAGGTCGGGACATGATAGTTCTTTTTATGCTCCTTCAGTTGTCTGGACGCATAGGTAATCACCATACGGTTCTACATCAACATTGCGCCGAGGCCAACTTGCGACGCATCACAATAAACAGTATAAGACCTCGAACCTATAGGCAATACCAATACTAGGGCTATAGTCAAAGCTGTCTTGGTCATAGGTGCTGCAATAGATGAGAATCCCTCAACAAATCGATGGTAATAACCTATCAAACCAAGAAAACTTCGGATCTCTGTAGCTGAGGACGATTTGGGCCAACTCTGCACTACTTCCACCTTCTTCGGGTCCACCTTGATCCATTCACTCGACACTATGTGACCCAAAAATGCCACAGAATCTAACCAGAACTCACATTTTTAGAACTTTGCATATAATTTCTTCTCTCTCAAAGTCTGAAGCACAGTCCTCAGGTGCTACTCATGATCCTCCCGACTCCGGGAATACACCAGAATGTCGTCAATAAAGACAATGACGAATGAGTCAAGATAAGGCCGAAATACACTATGCATAAAATGCATAAATGATGCTGGAGCATTGTTCAACCCAAATGACATCACAAGGAACTCGTAATGACCATACCGAGTCCTGAAAGCAGTCTTCGGGATATTTGGCTCCCGAATCTTCAGCTGATGATAACCTAAACGCAAATCAATCTTGAAAAACACTCGGGCACCCTGTAATTGATCAAATAGGTCATAAATACGAGGCAAAGGATACCGGCTCTTCACTGTAACTTTGTTCAACTGGCGATAAATAATGCACATACGCATAGAACCATCCTTTTTCTTCACAAACAAGACAGGAGCACCCCAAGGTGACACACTAGGCCTAATGAAGCCCTTATCAAGCAATTCCTGTAACTGCTCCTTCAACTCGAATGGGCCATACGATAAGGAGGAATAGAGATGGGCTGAGTGCCCGGCAACAAATCAATGTCAAAACCAATATCTCTATCGGTCGGCATGCCCAGAAGATCAGCTAGAAACACATCGGGGAAATCCATAACTACTGGGATTGACTCAACTGTAGGGGTATCAATACTGACATCTCTCGCATAAGCTAGATACGCGTCACACCCCTTCTCAACCATTCTTTGAGCTTTAAGAAATGAAATAACTCAGCTGAGAGTGTAATCTAAGGTACCCCTCCACTCTAATCACGGTAAACCTGGCATAGCCAGCGTCGCCATCTCGGAATGACAATCAAGAATAGCATAATTGGGTGACAACCAGTCCATGCCCAAGATAACATCAAAGTCTACCATGCAATAATAAATTGGCTCTAGTCTCAAAACCGCTAAGAGTAATCAAACACGACCGATACACGCGGTCCACAACAAGAGAATCTCCCACAGGAGTAGACACATAAACAAGGGAACTCAAACAATTCCGAGATACGCCCGAATGCGGGGCAAAATAAGATGACACATAGGAATAAGTGAAGCCTATATCGAATAGAACCAATGCATCTCTAGGACAGACTGGAACAATACCTGTAATGACAGAATCGGAAGCAACCGCCTTTGTACTAGCAGGAAGGGCATAGTATCTGGCCTGGCCTCCCCCTCTAGGGCAGCCTCTACCTCCCCGACCTCCACCTCGAGATGGCTGAGCAGATGGGGTAGTAGCTGGTGCTGGAATCATGGCCTGAGGAACCGGTGGAGCACGCTGTGGTTGAGAAGTCTGTGGAGGTGCCCCCCTCCTAAGTCAGGGGGCAATCCCTCACCATATGGCGAGTGTCGCCACACTCAAAACAAGCTCCGGGAGGGTGTAACTGATGTGGTTGACTCGGGCCAGGTCTGCTGGACTGACCGCTAAAAGCACCCCGTGCAGGAGGCACACTAGATACTGGAGGTGCATAATATGGCTCCCGAGGCCTAAAAGGGGCTGGAATACCACTGGCGGCTGGAAGAGTTGAATGAACGGGGCGACTCACATAGCCCTTACCATGTCGAACTACAGCTAGGGCACGGGAAACTAAATAATAGCTAGACACTCGAGACCTCTTGGCCTCTCTCTCCTCCCTCTCCCGAGCAAGCATGCCCTCCACTCTCCTGGCAATACTCACAACCTGCTGATACGAGATATCCATCTCTAACTCCCGGGCCATGCTAGTCCTGATGCTAGGATGGAGCCCCTCAATAAACCGACGGACCCTCTCTCGAACTGTAGAAACCAAGGCTGGTGCATGTCTAGCCAAGTCACTGAAATAGACTGCATACTCTGAGACAGTCATAGCACCCTGGCGCAATTGCTCAAACTCCGTGCGCCATGCGTCCCAGAGGCTCTAAGGGACATACTCTCTCAAAAACATGTCCGACAACTGAGTCCATGTAAGGGAAGTTTCCTCGGCCGGACTGCCCAACTCATAAGCTCGCTGCCACTGATAGGCTTCTCCCCAAAACTGAAATGCAGTGAAAGAAACCCCACTCGGCTCTGCTATGCCCATAGTGCGGAGGATATGGTGGCACCCCTCCAGAAATCCCTGAGAATCCTTTAACGCTAGACCAATAAAAGTAGGAGGGTGGTACTTTTGGTACCTCTCGGGCCTAGGTTGCTCCTCCTCTGAAAATGCTGCTCGACCCTCGGGCTGAACTGGGCTACAGGTGGAAGTGGTATAACCTCTGGAATCTGATCGACCTGAACCCGCTGCTTTAAGGTGCAGACAGCGGGAGTCTGTGCTCCTTCCCTGGACTGAGATGTGGCTGGAGCAAGGGGAATAAACCCTGCCTGACTAGAGTACCGGACATGCTCAGGAACTATGCAAGGGTCTCCTAAAGAGCTGGTGTAGTAGTAGTAGGCATCTCAGGTGCCTGCGCTCTGATTGGAGCTACTGGTGGCCCCTCTGTAGCAGCTCGCTCGGGTGCTCTGGCTGTACCACGTGGGCGTCCTCGACCTCTACCCCGGCCCCAGCCTCTGGCGGCTCTAGTAGGGGGCGCGGGTGTCGGGTCATCTCCGGCTGCACGTGTCCTCACCATCTGTGAGAGAATAGAAGACAGAAGTTTTGAATTTCGAAGTCAATAATTTCGCACGACAAGGAATCAAATGAAGTGAAAGTTTCCTAACAGTTCCACAGCCCCCCGAAGATAAGTACAGACGTTTTCGTACCGATCCGTGAGACTCTAATAAACCGGTTTGTGACTCACGAATCCTATGAACCTAGAGCTCTGATACCAACTTGTCAAGAACCAAACATCCCTTCGAGACATGTCATGACGGCACCTAGTCCATGCGACTAGGTAAGCCTAATAAATTGCGAAAAATATCAACAATGGAAACAACTAAATTGTTAACTGCATTTGATACTGAATAACCAATAATAATGCCGCTCGGCATGTACATAACCAAACACTGGGAGTACACAATTATTCCCAAAACTCAAAATATCATGAGTCATAAACTATAGAAAGAAAAATATTATCTCTATACTCCAGAGTCTAACAAAAGAAAAATACAGGAAGTGTTTGACATGGGGAAGAATGGAAAGGGACTCCAAGGTCTGCGTACGCGGAAGATATACCTTGAAGTCTCCAACGTTACCTCGAGTCACTGATAATGCAGCTGATAAGCGGTAGCTGGATCTGCACACAAAAAAAAACATGTGCAGAGTAGGGCATAAGTACACCACAATGGTACCCAATAAGTGCCAAGCCTAACCTCGATCGAGTAGTGACGAGGTCAGGTCAGGGCCCTACTGGTATATATATAATAAAACAAGATAGAATGAAATACCGCAGTAAAATAAAGACTGAAATTTAACAAGAATGAAATCATAAAAGACAACAGCTCGGTACACAGAGATAACAACAGGGGATCTCCCGAGATAACGTATCGTAGTCCCAAACGTAAATGTACAGGGGGGTCTCCCGGAATGCCGTTCCGTAGTCCCAAAGTAAATATGCAGTACAGGGGGATCTCCCGTAATATCGTTTCGTAGTCCCGAAGTAAATATGCAGTGCAAGGGGATCTCCCGGAATACCATTCCGTAATCTGAAAGTAAATACACAGCTCAAACAAAAGAAATAACAACTACTACACAAAATACTACAATTTAGACTAAGTACAATTCAAGGAAAAACGGGAAAATTCATTAAACATGTTGCACAGAGTTCAGAGAAACAATTAAGGCAAGTAGACATGCTATGTTAAGCTAGCAGGATACTACAGATGCTGATATAACTCAAATAAGAAGGAAACATGTTATTACTTAGCAGAAAAATGGGTTTTTACAGTAATTAGCCCGTGTACGTACTTGTCACCTCACGTACACGGCGCTCACATATCAAAAACAATACCAAATCCTAAGTGGAGTTCCCCCACACAAGGTTAGGAAAGCCACTTACCTCGAACGAAGCTCAAATCAATCTGTAACAATGCTCTTTCCACAAATATCCGACTCCGAGTGCCCCAAATCTAGCCAAAATCAATTACATATCATAAATATAGCTATAAGAAATTAATCTAGTCAATGAAATCTAAGCTAAGGCGAGAAATTAGGAAATCGTCCCAAAAAGCCTCCCAGGCCCACGTCTCGGAATTGGGTAAAAGTCACAAAATACGAACACCCATTCACTCATGAGTCTAACCGTACAAGAATTACTCGAATCCAACCTCAATTCGTCTTCCAAAACTCGAAATTATAGCCTATGAAGATTCTACCATTTCCCCCCGAATTTCCAACTCAAATCCCTAACTAGAAGATAAAAATAACGATAGATTCATGAAATATAACCCAATCCGAGTTAGAACCACTTATCCCAACAATCTTCTTGAAGAAATCTCTAAAAATCACCTCACACCGAGCTCTCAAACTCCCAAAATCGAAAATGGGAAATCGACCCTCGAAATCCTATTTTCTGCCCAACAAACTCGCTTCTGCGAGCCTTCAACCGCACCTGCGGAAAAATCATTGAAGGTGAAAAAATCACTTATGAGGGCTGGGTCAGCATCTGCGGCAAGGGGGCCGCACCTGCATGTGTGCGCCTGCGGAACATTGTCCGCTTCTGCGGTCCTTCTCCGCGCCTGCGATTCCTTAGGCGCATCTGCGGGCATCGCAGATGCGGTACTTCCCTCGCACCTGTGATCTTTGGTCAAGCCTCCAAACTCCGCATCTGCGACCTTCGCTCCGCCCGTGCGATCCCACCCCTACGGTCTCCCCACCCGAGGTGCGAAAACACCAGATGCCTCAAGACTTCATCAACAACACAAATCCAACTTTTGATCCGTTAAGCACCCAAAATCTACCCGAGGCCCCCGGCACCTCAACCAAATATACCAGAAAGTCCTAAAACACCATACGAATTAGTTGAGCCCTCAAATCACATCAAACAATGCTAAAATCACGAATCACCCTTCAATTCAAACTTAAAGAACTTGAAACTTTAAATTTCCACAACCGATGCCGAAACCTATCAAACCACGTTTGATTGACCCCAAATTTCGCACACAAGTCACAATTAACATTATGAACCTACTACAACTTCCGGAATTGGATTCCGACCCTGATATCAAAAAGTCCACTACCGGTCAAAATCTTCAAAAATTTGATTTTCGCCATTTCATGCCTAAATAAGCTACAGACCTCCAAAATACAATCCGGATACACCCCTAAGCCCAAAATCACCCAACAAAGCTAACGGAATCGAGGAAACTCCATTCTGGAGTCATCTTCACATAGTTTCGACGAAGATCCAAATCCTAAGACTTAAGCCTCCGTTTAGGGACTAAGTGTCCCAAAACACTCCAAAAAACGAAACGAAGCCTTCCGGAAAGTCATAATAGAAAAAATAGATACCAGGGAAGTAGTTAATAGGGGTTCGGGGCTATAACTCACAAAATGACCGATCGGGTCGTTACACATATAAATAGGGGAGGTGTTGTCCGTTATATCGTAAAATAAGTTGCGGTCGATACATAATAGTTACGACGCTTAAATGATAACAATAGTGTCATTTCTCTTATTGTAGACGAAGGAGTCGTGATATTTGCATAGCTTAAGGTTGGGAAGTATATACAAGGTATGTGAGGCTATCCCTTTCCTTCTTTTGCACGACTCCGATTGTACATAATGTAATGAACGAGATTCCAAAGATACTCCACTTTTAGAAGCTAGCAGTACTTACATTGTTTCCCTTCTTATGGAACAACTGCTGTTGATGTTACTTCTCTTATTCTTATGTTATCAATGTTGTTGGTACTTCCTGATTCTAATAAGATTCATGATGAAGAGTTTGTCCTAATAGCCTGTACGGAGGATACCGACCTTACGTCACTCCGAAAGGTTTAGAATATGATTCCAATGAGTCCAGCTTGCATCATATATATGTATCTACTTTACTCTACCGAGCCGTACTATAGTCGGCCGGGTACGACACATATTGTGCAACCACTGATCAGTTGGGTTTTACCAAGCTCCATGTGGCCGGGTACGATTCTACCAAGCCTTATGATGGTCAGGTACGATTCTACCGAGCCTTATGATGGCCGGGTACGTTTTTACCGAGCCTATTTACGGCCGAGTACGATATGATGATGATGATGATGATGCCCACAGAGGCGTATGTTTAAAAAATTGATGTGTGTGTGTGTGTGTGTATATATATATATATATATCATGCATTTCATGTCAGTAGCCCTCAGAGGTACCCAGATATTACAGGTTGTATATTCTTTATCCCTGTTTATGTTACTTTTCTAACTTATGATTTTCTGCCTTACATACTCAGTACTTTATTCATACTTATGTCCTTTTTATTTGTGGGCGTTGCATGTCTTGCTGCAGGTCCTGATAGACAGGTAGATGCAGCTCCCCCACCACAGTAGGCTGGCTAGTTTAGCGGTTATTAGCGAGATCCCTTCTCCGGACTTGCCGTGGTCTTGGTATGCATTTTTGTTATAGACATTATGGATATGTCGGGGCCTAGTTCCGGCAATGTTGCAGCAGTTATGTTCCTTTAGAGGCTCATAGATAGGTGTCGACTCATGTATAGTTTGGATTGCCTTGTCGACTGATTTTTGTTGTATAGTCTCTTATGGCAGCTTGTCAGCTCGTACCTTATACATAGCTTCATGACAGCCTTGTCGGCCCATGTTATATAAGTTCATGACATTATCTGTCAATGTTGGTTGTTTTGGATTCATGTCTACCATTTATATTGATCTTGTCGGCCCTTATAGATAATAAGAAAGGTCAGATAAAATGTGCGTTGGTGCACGGCAAGTATGGCCCGGGTGCCATTCATGGCCCTCGAGTATGGGTCGTGACAAACCCCGCAAGTCATAAAATAGTAGAAGTACATCCGGGGAGTCTTATTTAGGGGAACGGGGATCTAGAAAGAAAAATGACCGATCGGGTTGTTACAAGTATATTAAAAGCACGAAGGCCCTTAGCGAAATGCGGTTCGGCTTTTTTACCCATTAAAATAGATTTGACACTAGATAAAATAGTCATTTACTTATTTCTCAAATGTTTAAAATTAGATATTTAATTATTTCTAATACTTAGGCTTAGACATTTAATTATTTTCCTAATATTTATAATTCTTTTAGGTTTAGACATTTTGGAGTTTTTTTTTTGGCAGCACATTAGATTCTCAACCAAAATAAAATTCTACATAAATATTGCCTTTGTAAACAATTTAGTACAACAACAACTTCTATCAAGTAGTGACACATTAGAACGAGAGAGAGAGAGAGAGAAACTACACCTCTCTCCACTCTCTAACCAAATACCACTGACATGGCCACATCCCCACCCCTAGCATAGGATCCATCCTCAAAAATTCCACCGGAACCACCAGACCCCCTTACTGAAACCTCCTAAGTCGAGATGGAAGAGGACACCCATCAAAAAAATTCCTTCAAGGAAATTCTTCTGGAAAGAAATCTGTTATCCTCCATTTTGTTTGAACTAAATCATTCCCCTCCTCTATTCGAATTAAATGTGGGGAATATCCCCATCCCTTTGTCAACAGAGGACAAGGACAGGTTATACCTCCCCTGGAGATACTCCCTAATAGTGAAACTATCTGGGAGGAAAACTTTCCACCACTTACTACGAGCAAAGCTTGCAAATCTTTGGAAACCCATTGAACCGCTAACACTAATCAACCTAGGATGAGATTTCTTCATTGTCAAATTCAACCTAGAAGCATGCATGAACAAAGTACTGGCAGAGGGACCCTGGTTTCTGACGGGCCACTTCCTATCGATACGGAAATGGGAACCAAACTTTGTCCCAACGGAATCAAGGCTTCCCATTACAACAATTTGGATGAAACTCCCTCAGCTTCCAACAAAATTCTATGATAGGGCGATCCTCGAGCAAGAGGGCAATAGAGTTGGCAAATTGCTAAAAATTGATACATGTACCTCCTCCACCCTTAGGGGGAGATACGCTAGGATCTGTGTTCAGGTGCCGTTTGACATTCCTATCACCACCGCCATCACCATCGATACCCATACTCAAACCATCCTATATGAAGGGGAAGGGATTCTCTGCAAGGGATGTGGGAGAATTGGTCATACGTTACGCTATTTCCCATTCACCCCCAAGGCCAACAAAACAAGCAGCTCAGGCAACCCAACTCCTACAACCGCTCATACTGATGCAGTCTCTAGCGAAGACTCGCTATGGCAAATGGTCTCATTCAAGCGGAACAAAAAAGGAACCCTTAAAGGAAATCGTCTACAAGCGCCAGCCGGAACAACATCAGAAAAAGCGATACAGTGAAGCCACAGATACGTTCCTTGACCTGCCTAACTCCACCATCAATGGCAGTAGCCCTAAAGCCTATTAACAACTGAACCCAGGTAAACACTTGGGCTCTATGGGGTGGGCTACAGCTAATCACCATGACTTGGGGTCTTTAAGTCCCAACTCTGATAAAGGCCTATCTTTACAAATGTGCCAAATCATAATTACTGAAAACCCACAGGCAAAACTAATTGGGCTAAAACGGCATCTGCCCAAGTCATGTACAAGCCCAAAAGATGCCATTTTAAAGAATATCTACACTCCCAAAAATCAAAATACAATCTACAAAAATGGGAGCGCAGATTCCACACCCCCTCCCCTTTGACTCCAACGCCTCCAAATCGGGTATCCTTACACAAAAGGAGAATATCTCCCTTTTGGTAAGAGATCCCTTGTCAACACAATCTCATCCTAAATTGGCCCACAAGCATACGAAAGGCCATTTTAGCAAGCCTGAGTATGCGTATCACATAACCCGCCCACATCTCTCCCCCGACCTTGCCTCTTCCACTAGAAATAATCAAGTGCCTGCTAAAAACCCAATAACAATACCAATTAAGTGACAACGCCTGTCAATCCCTCAAGACTAATGGCAGTAGGCAAATCACCCGACATGAAACCCAAAAAGAAAATGGATTTTTATGTACCTCACACCCCTTCTTACACCTCAAGTCACACCAATAGTCCTTTTTACTCTGCTCTTTCCGATAGAGAACAACAACTCCCACCCCAAAACACAAGCCATACCTCCACTAACTATCACCACCACTCCAATGCCTCCAGAGCTCATGCCGGAGTCATGATTGGAAATGGCACTCTAAGGATATACCCAGAACCTACAAATGATGGTAGGGTCTATCCCGATGGAAATAACCATCCAGAACCCCAGGTACCTAGCTCGACTGGCCACTCAGCTCCTACACCAGGGTCTGGCGAACTTTGGCCACCAGTTGTGGTCGTCCACACTGCTACAAGCTCAGTACATAGGGAACCAACAACCACTATCTTTGGAGGAGATCACCACGCTCGTGGGCCAACTTTGCCAGACCATGTCATTCTTCCCCACCATGAACATGGAGACTCCAGTCCCATCCCAACCTTCCAACTATGTCCACCAATAGTTCAAGTTCCACAACTCGCCATCCCAACCACTCTCACCCACCGATCTGTTGAGTAGAGGGGCCATCATGGTATTGGACTTACTTAGGGAGTCCAATGTAGAACTGGAGAACATGCAAGAAAAACTAGGGATGCCAAAGACAAAGGCCTTCCTTATGCAAGAAACCCTGGATATAGAGTTCAAAGAGCAGTCGAAAGAAATTCTTATTGCTCTCTACCCCAAAAAACTCAGAAGTTGCAAACTCGATCTCCGAGTGCACTCATTGCTAAACTCAAAAAACTCAGCAGGGACTCTGGCCCCCCTAGTGGGTATGCTGATGCCGACCCCACTGAGCAAGGGGAAGGGAATCAAGAAGAAGGCTCTATCCAAAAACCCTTTGTTAATGAATTTCATAATATGGAACGCTAGAGGGGCCAATAGTGCTGAGTTACGTAGGCATTGTTCATCCATGGTAAAGTTCCATAGCCCTGCCATACTAGTCTGATGCCCTATTCCAATCCCTGCTGTTGGATAGTCTGGTGGGATTGTCCTTATGTTGAAGGATATTATGGTTAAGCTTGAGGAAGTAGCTACTCCACAACGGGTGCATGTAACGATCAAGGTACTCCCCTCCCCCACTAAATGGATTTTTTCTCCTATATATGCTAGTAACTGTTTTAATAGTAGAACTATGCTCTGGAAAACACTAGAGGATCTCTCTTTTGTCTACAGGGGTAGTTGGCTTGTTCGGGGGAGGGGGGATGGGGACTTCAATGAACTTCTAAAAGCCAGGGATAAATTTGGGGGAAATAAATTGAACACCAATAGAAGTAACAGATTCTGGAAATGCTTGAACAGTTGCAAATTAGTTGACTTAGGTTTTAAGGGCTCAAAATATACCCGATCTAATAAAAGATACTCCAATAAGAAAGACCTAACCTAGAAAGACTAGATAGGTGCTTTGCTACTGATGACTGGATTGAGGACTTTTCTAAATCAACTATTACCCATCTTCCTAGGACCATTCTGATCACTGTCCTCTCTTTTAAGTCTAATCCAGCAAAGTCTGACCAGGCTCAAGAAGCCTTTCAAGTTTGAAGCTATGTGGACCAACCATCCAGATTTCTTTCCCTTTGTGGAAGATAGCTTCTCAGCCAATACTGATATCCTGAAAGCTACCTTTGTTTTTACCAATAGGGTGGCTGATTGGAATACTAATGTGTTTGGCAACATTTTCCATAGTAAAAGGCACATCCTTGCTAGGCTTTCTGGCATCCAAAGGTCCAATGCATACCCCTTCAGTTCCTTTCTCCAGGAACCTGAAGCTAAGCTACAACATGAGTTCTTTATCATCCTTAGGAGTGAAGAAGACTGGAAGCACAAATCTAGAATTAGCTAGTGAAGTGAGGGTGATGCTAACACTAAATTCTTCCATATATCCACTCCTAACAAAAGAAAGAGAAATATGATCATGTCTTTAAAAGATGAAATGGGAACCAGCATTCAGGACCCAAATGATATTAAAGACACAATCCTTAACTACTTCACCACTATACCACTGAACACCACAACTCAATGCTGAACAATACCCACACTACTGATTGTATCAATGTCCTGTCTACCAGGGAGCAGAGCACCATTAACTCCACCCTTAGGCTTGTTGAGATCAAGCATGCTTTATTCTCCCTCAAGTCCTGAAAGGCTCCTAGCCCAGATGGCCTCCACCCTTTCTTCTACCAGAAATACTGGCACATACTTTCTGGCAAGGTAATCCAATTCTGCCACACTGTCTTTTCTACTAGCATCATCCCCAATGAAATAAAAAAAAAACCAACTTCTGCCTCATCCCAAAATGCCAGAATACCACAATGCTGAAAAACTTCAGACCAGTTGGTCTGTGCAACACAATGTACAAACCGATCACCAAGATCATTGTACGTCTTTTTAAAAAAGTCTTTTACCACTTGAGATAGTATACACGCGCAACATGGGTATCATAAGACTAGTACCATTTAAATTAGGTGAAAGAACTAATTTGTACATGGGACGATATGGATAATATAAATATTTGTCCTCTTTTTTTCTCCTTTTTTTTTTTGTTTTCCTAATTTTATCACGGGGATATAAAAAGTTTTTTGTGGAGAGTGATTTTGAATGGAATACGTGATGAAGGACCCATCTTTTTGACACTCGTGGCTCATCTACTCAATTATTATTCTTCTGCTATAGTACTTTTTTTTTTTTTTTTTGCATTTCTTGATTTTCTAATTATTTTATTGTTTATCCTTCCCATTTCCAAGGCTGAAAAATTCATTGGTCATGCACTGACTACCCCCATCACTCAAATCTGGGGGCCAATTCGCTATCATTTTATCCTAACGTCAAATAATTGTTTTCTTTAATTACAAGATATTACATATTTAATAATATATTTAATCATGATATCGTATAAATGTGTTTACAAAAATAAATTGAAGATAATTCCTTAATATTCTAAAACTTTAAATTGACAAATTCATAAAATTCAATTGTTACGGAACTGATAAAACTACACTAACATAGATATATTGTAATAGTTTTTTGCTGCCTTGAACATGTTAAACTAGTTTGTTTAAATTAAAAAAATTATTTTCCGTAAATACTTTTGGACCAAAAAACTCAAACATGAATTTACAAACTCTAAAACAAACACTAATAAATTTGTAATCATGATTCATGCCTTTTGTTCCTCTAATTATTCCCTATTGCACTATTTTAAATTAAGAAAATTCTTTTGGCCCATTGAAAATTCACGTGTATAAAACTAAAATAGGCTCATCTCTCGACTCTCGAGTCTCAACTTGGCACTAAATGCTACGTCCACGTAAATGAACGGGGCGAAGCTAGGTGGGCGAAGAGCTTGAGTCGAACCCCTTTGCACAAAAATTACACTATATATACGGGTCAATTTTTTTAGAGGAATTTTTAGAAATGACTATTGTTTAGTGGCTATTAACTTGTTATAGCTACCATTTACTTAATTACTTCCTATAGCTATGTTTTCACTTGTTATAGAGTGTATTCGATGTATTCAAGTTACTGTATTCATGAATACGGAGGTAAAATTTTCAATTATATTGAGTCTCTTTAACTTTTTCGTGTGTTATACTTTTTTTATTTTTTAAATTACCTACGCAAAATAAATGAAGCAAGCAAGGAATACGCACAGTGCTGTACAGAATGAATTACTATTGGTTTTGGTTAGTAGAGAATTAAACCGTATTTCGATTTTTAATTACTACTGTATATCTTTTTCTTATTTTCTCTTTGGCTTTTTTACACCTTCCGAAAAAAATCCACTTATTATTCATCACTTATTTCTTCAGCTCTAACATTAGTCACGTGAAAAACATAACATTTTTTCATTAATTTTATTTGCTCATTTGCTTAAAGATAATACACAATAAGGATAAAAATAAACCTATCTTCAAACTTAACCATTTGAGTTAAAAACTTAACCTGTCTTTATTCACACGGACAAAAAGATTAAAAAAACCATAACCACAGGCGCCAAAGGCGACAGAAATGGTCAGACTGTGACACTGAGACTCTTCACTCCTACAGATCACTAACAATACCCCACTGCTCTCTCTTCAAAAAAGGCCTTGTTTTTTTTAATTTCATTATTGGTCCCGAATTGGATTGACTAATTTAGATTTACATTGCATGAATCTTATCATGGAATTTAGTGTTCCATTCATTCTTATAGCTCAAACTCGAGAATTTTAGTTAAAAGTGAAGGACACTTTCTCATTTCATTATACTCTTTGATAATATTTTCAAAAACTTCTATTAAATATGTATACACTCATGATGTAAAAGAATTTTTAGAATATCGAATAAATATACTCTAATTAACTGATAGTAACTACCGAAAACAAGTAGAATAAGTAACTTGGAAAAAAAAATAGATAATCTACTACTTATAACAGATTAAATTAAATTATTGATAATGGAAGTTCATTTTATATATAAGTTAAATTAATAAACCATAGCCCACGTCAGCCTCCATTTTAGTCATTGACCAAAGTTCAAACTAACCATGGTTAGTAAAATAGCTCTTTTCCTTATTCCCCCTATTTGTCTCACTTCTTTTTTCTTCCTTACTCTTTGTTTTCACCTTATTATTTTGTCCTTTCTCTGCTAAACAGCTGGTCCAGCCAATTATAATTCGTACTATTTTGTAGTACTATATATTAAACTAGTAGTAGTTTCTTTTCTAATAAAATTGTTTTCCATGTTGGCAGCAAGAGGGGAAAAAAATAAAGTTTTGAATGAATAGATAAGCCAAGAAAAAAGAAAAAGGAATGATTTGCTAGGTAGCTTCTAATATTTCATATATTTAATACTGTAATTGACTCTTGTTTTCTATTTCAACTGAAGTCTCTTTCTCTCTCTATGGTTTTGTATGAAAAGATAGAAAGTTCTGCTTTTGTGTGGATTGATTCATAGCACCACAAAGAACTACATATCATTTATTTCTTATGATTATTGGCTCTAGCTTCTCAGAAAAGTAAGTTTTTCATTTCTTTACTTTTTATTTAATGTTTTGCTATTGGTATGTTGTGTCTTCATGTTTTGGTTTATTTGGGTTGGTTTGGGGTGGGGGGTGGGGAGAGGGGTTTAATGGTATATAAGTATATGCAAAACAGAGCACCAGATACCTTAAAGATTTGATTTTTATTTCTAGGTAGTTGTGAAATTTGGATTTTGTTATCATATGTTATAAGGCTATATAGATGTATGCAAAAGAGAGCACCAGAAACCTTACAAGATTGAATTTTTTCACTTGCTAGTTTTCAAGATGAAAAGGGAAGCCTCTGGTAAAATTGCGGGTGATTAAGAGGTTATGAGTTCGAGCCGTGTAAATAAACTCTTGTAGAAATATAGGGTAAGGTTGCATAAGATAGATCTTGTGCTTCGGCCCTTCCTCGAACCTGTGCATAGCAAAAACTTTATACACCACGCTACCTTTTGATAGTTTTCAAGATTAGATTTTGTTATATGCAAAAGAGAGCACCAGAAACCTTAAAAGATTGAATTTTTCTCGCTTGCTAGTTTTCTAAGATTAAAAGGGGAGCCTTGGCGTCACTGTTAAAATTGCTGGTGACTAAGAGGTTACGAGTTCGAGTCGTGTAAATAGTGTCTTGCAGAAATGTAGGTCTGACTGCGTAAGATAGACCCTTGTGGTTCGGCTCTTCTTCGGAGCCCGCGCATAACGAAAGTTTTGTGCACCAAACTGTCCTTTTGATAGTTTTCAAGATTGGATTTTGTTATCATATGTTTATAGATATATGCAAAAGAGAGCACCAGAAACATTAAAGATTGGATTTTTATTTCTTGGTGATTTTCAAGATTGGATATTGTTTATCATATAATCTTTTTTAAAGACTGAAATAGCTTAGTGGGTTGTGAAAAGATTGATGGGAAAGAAGAAAATTGTGAAGAAGACAAAGGAGTTATCAGTAGCAATAGCAGAATCATCAGCAATGAGTGGAGACTCTCAACAACAACAGATTACTCCTAGGAAAAGAGGAAGACCAAGGAAAATTATTGTAAAAGATGAAGAAGAGGCAACTGGAGAAGTAAAGAAACTCAAAACAAATGAAGGTGAAGAATCAGAAAATAAAGGAGCAGAAGGAGAAAAGAAAGAAGCAGAAGAACAATCTGAAGAGAAAAAAAATTTACAGCCACAAAATCAGCAACCTGCAGCAAGGAGCAGAGCTAGAAGAAAAAGCAAGCCAAGAAAGAGCTGCTAAAAATCAATTTCAAGTATGTCATTTTCTTTGAAGTAGAGTCTTGACGCAACGGTCAAGTTGTTATAGGTCACGGGTTCAACCCGTGGAATCGCCACTGATGCTTGTATCAGAGTAGGTTACCTACATCACACCAAATGGGGTGCAGTTTTGCCGGACTATGCGTGAACGAGGGATGCTTTGTGCATCGGACTGTTTTTTTTTTTTTTTTTTTCGCCTCATTTTCTTTGTGGGTAATTTTTTATCCTTGTGTTGTTAGGATTTTTATTTTAGTATGTCCATTTTAACTGTGAGAAACATTTTGTTAGGAAGGAAATGGTTAGCTTTTACACTCTGGATTGAATTATTGACTGTAATGACTTTTGTGTAAAGTGTGCTCAATTCAAGAAAGTTGGATAAACACTCTGTATAGACAAAATTTCATGCAGTTTGGCACTTTTGATTAGGATGTGCTCTTCTTTGAAAAGGAATGAGAAAAGAAAAGGAAAAAAAAAGGCAAAATAAGTTGCATGATCAGCATTATCAAGAGTTTAATTTTTATATATATTTCGTAAATAAAAGAATTTTTACACTATACCGTTTATAATAAGTGGAGTAACAAGCTGAAAGCGAGACAGGTAATTTGTTATAGATTTGCGCAACTTTTTTTTACCATCAGCATATATATAGTAAATCATTTTAGTATATTATAAGTAGCTTGCACTCTTGTACTTCTTTTTTTTTTGGTTCAAGTTGCACTCTAGTACTTATTTAGCTGATTCTTAATTAAAGAAGATGTTAAAAACTTTATCGTTACAATTTATGTGATGTATTTTTTTCAGAAAAAAAAATAAATTTTTCTAAGCACCAAGTCAAACAGTACCACATAAAGTAAGACGGAGGGAATAAGAACTTTCCTTTTATTGGTTGCAGCTTTTGCTAAAGAGCAATTTGTGGGGATTTTGTCAAGAAAGATGTATGCTTTGTTTTTTATATGATTTGTGGCTAGGGGGATGTCATATTCGTTTAGGCAGACGTGAAGCATTTTCCTTCTCTGAATTCTGCACTGATAATCTGATCATTTATTGTGTCTGCACTCTGCAATATGAGGCTGTCTCATCTCATGTAGCAATAGGGGTCGGGTTGGTTCGGATTTTACAATTATCAAATTAGACCAATTGTGTCGGGTTATTAAATCTAAAGACCAAATCAAACCAATAAAACTTGGATTTTTTACTCTCGGGTTTTTTTGGGTTTTCGGGTTATTCGGATTTTTTCGGGAGGTTTTCCAGTAAAATCTTCGTAGAACAAAACATATAAATTGTGCTCAAAAATATTTCTTTAATCCTAGTAAGATACAACAATATAAATTTTTCAAGAAAATAATACAAAATATGAGATGTGTCATGGCATTATCCTAAAATACTCAACAATAAAGATAATAAAATTATGTAATATAAATATTGCTAATTAAAAAGCCATAATAAAAATAAACATAATCTAAAAGTATTACGTCATGCTAAAATAAGGGAGTATTAATTACATGACTAAACGCTAAAGAAAAAATAAAAATAGGTTATGCATTTTTATCTAAATTATTGCAAAACAAAAAATAGATATTCAATATATTCCCGTTCGTAGTATTGAATTGAATGTCTTTTGTTAGCATTAGTATTGACTTGATTTTGGTTTGGGCTTTTGTTAGCATTATTTAATTTACTAATGTTGAACTTATTGGAACATTCAAAAGTTCTAAGTCCAACCTTGAAATAATACCTTAAAAGATAAAATTATGAAATTTTTTAAGAAATATTTATAAATTACATCACAGTAAGTATATTTATATATTAAATATATCTAAGATTTCTATATATGTAATGTCGGGTTGGTTTGGTTTAAGTTTGACTTTCTTTAGTTAAAACCAAACCAAAGCAATAATGATCGTCTTTTTTCCAACACCAAATTATAGTCGGGTTTTTTTTTCGGTTTGACTCGGATTATCGGGTTGGTGCGATTTGTCGGTTTTCTTTGTAAACTCCCATGTAGCAATATGATTTCATTTACATTTTTACATAGAATCAGACTAAATCAAATGTGAAATTTTTCTGCATCCAATTTTTTAAAAAAAGTTATTCTAGTCTCCCATGACTAGTTATGTTTAGTCTTATTGTATGTGATATTATAACATTATTACTTATATACGTACCAATGAAGTTTACAATGAGTATTAAGGGGTCGTTTGGTATGATGGATACACAAAAATAATCTTGGGATAAAAATTTAGTACCGCGTTATCCCTTGTTTGGTTACTAATCTTGAGATAAATTATTCTAGGGTTAAAAGTAGTACCAGAATAACTTATACCTGCCAGAGGATGAAATAGTAATCCCAAGATAGGTTATGCCAGGATAAAGTAGTAAACTTGACAATCCCAGGATTAATACAACTTACCAAACAATTAATAAGAAATAATATCAGGATAACTAATCCCAATAACTAACTCATCATAATCTGTCTTCATACCAAACGACCCCTAAATTCTTTTCCAGTCAATATTGATGAAGGTGCTAACTAGGGGTGTCAATGGTTCGGTTCGGCCGGTTATCTTAATAGATAGGTAACATATTAATTTTTCGGTTATTATATTTTGTATAACCAAAATTAGACTTTTCGAAACGTCCAATTTATCTCAGTTCTCTTGATATCGTTATGGTTCGGTTAAATTTCGGTATTTTTCTTAAAATATCATGTAAGAGTCGCTAATAGAAGTTAGAACGCGATAAAATATTTACTTATTTAGGACTTTGGCAAACTTTTCTAGATATTTCTACAAACAACATAAATATGGAACACGCGATTTGGAATGTATTAATCAAGATTACACTCAAGAATATAGTCTATTAGAAGATTAAGTATACAATAAGAAAAATCTAAATCATAGGAGAGAAAGATATTCGATACCTTATGGTTTACTACTTAAGATTGCTGGAATACCTTGCTACTCAACATGATAGCTAGAACTAATTTAGTTCTGATAGGAGTAACATAATATGTTTGAGAGTTGAGACTTTGGGCTTTAATTACTTGTTAGCTTGTAAACGTTTCCATAATCACAAGGCCGAAAAAAAAATTACCCCATCTGTTTCAGTTTAGATGATACACTTTCCTTATTAGTCCACTCCAAAAAGAATGACACATTTTTACAATTGAAATAATTTAACTTTAAACTCTTCATTTTGCCCATTTTACCCTTAGTGGGACACAAATGTCATAGCCCCCACAAAGTTTCTACCCTTTAAACTTTTAAGACCACAAGTTTCAAAAGTATTTTTTCCTCTCTTAAACTCCGTGCCGAGTCAAACTTTCTCATCTAAATTAAAACAAAGGGAGTAATGTTTTCTTATTTTTAAACTTAACTTAATATATAAAATATACTTTTCTTATATAAAATTATTCGGTGGCGGTTCGATATATTTTCGGTTTATTTTTATAAAATTAAAAACCTACCCTAATTATCGGTACGATTATAAGTTTATATAAAAACCTACCCCGGTGCACTAAGCTCCCGCTATGCGCGGGGTCCGAGGAAGGGCAGGTTCACAAAGGTCTATCCTACGCAACCTAACGTTTTATTTTACAAAAAAACTAATAATCGGTTCGGTTTAGTCTCACCCCCCCAGTGGTAACCAGCCTTGCCTCTGAGTATCAAGTGTTCATAGGAGGATAGATTTTGTCTGAAAACTCTGATTTATACTTTCATCTCATCTCATATCTTATCTTGCTTATTTCTTGTTCAATTGATGTCAATAACCTGTCCCCACTTATATGTTTTAAATGGTTCATTTTCTATACAATCTTTTTTTTTAATGGCAATTTCCATAAGACTGGTTAGAATATTTTTGCTTTTGCAATACTAAAACAAGAGAATATATTTCTCAAAATTTCATTTGGTAAAACAAGTTATTTATTTGAATTGGTAATGGTTACTCCTTCATCTAACATTTTATAGGAAATCATCAATAAACACAAAGTTATAACCTTAAAGAGTAATACAGATGTATCCAACCAAAAAAAAAAAAACGAAACCAATAAATGAAAAACCGGACGCATATTTATTTTGGTACGATATTGGTATAACATTTTTAAGACTGAAAAGCCAAAATACTAAACGACTGATGAACACCACTAATACAAGCTGGCTCTTTCAAAGGAGAAATGCAAGGAAAGCAAAATCTAACTCTGTGAAACAAAATTGTAAGCCATCAGAGGTAAAAAAAAAACTGCTTTGCACTTTCAAGAACCATTTTCTTTACGAGATGATTTGTGGTGTCGCTCTTTTTTATAACGCAATTGCTCTGGATCAAACCCGCCTTCCTCAGCTCCATAGACGGCCCAAGATGGTGTAGGAGCCATGTAATCCTTACTGGTAAAGGGTTCTCCAGACGCGACCTGTGGCACCATAGGTTTAAAAAACATTGATTACGTTAAAGGAAATGGGAATGTTATAGCTATAACCTATGTACTGAAAAGCTTGAACAAGAGAAGTAACCAACCAGGTCATGGAACTTCTCGTAGTCTATCCACGTGTACCACTGACCGTCTATCTTAAACTTATCGACTTTAGCCAGAAGAACACAGCAAGAATGCACATGCTCGCAAGCAACCTCATACCCTCCATTGCTCTTTTTAGCCAAGGCCTCAGAGAATTCCTTCACATCAGAGTGCCAAGGGACATTCTCCATTGTCAACTTTGATGTAGCCGACCTGTGTAAAATCCACCTGATTACTTAACTGAATTCACATGCACCGAGTTCTATAACCAAATCAACCTAGCAGAAGAGGGGGAGAAGAAAAAAGAAAAGAGGGAGAACTTACGATCCACAGTAAGTGACACCTTTGATTTCAATGAAATCAGGTTTTCCGATGCTGAATAGGTTAAAATATGCATCCACTTCTTCTGCATTCCACCCTTTAACAAGTGTCAAACGATAGACAGTTCTTTGCTCCTTCTCCTTGAGAGCTTTCAAGGAATCCTAACAAAATCAGAATAACAGAAAATCAATATTGGGCCAGTCTGAATTGAAGCATACAAATAAGAAATAACAGAAAATATGGTGTTTCCTGTGGCAGCAGAATCTTTTCAAGCACCGATGTAAAAGTAAGCATTTTAAACTTTCCACTCACTGGTATATCATAAACTACAGTTTGATACAGGTTGCTACGGTTTACTAGTGTGCAGCTGACAACTATAACTGTGTTTTTGGACTCTGCTTTCCCCTTCCTTTTTGATAAGGTCTGTTTTCCCCTTCCTTTTCGTCATCCGTTACCTTAATGGATATTCCTTAAATCTCTAGTTTTAATCAGAAAAATATTTCTTATTCATGATACTTACTAGAAAACGCTCCCAGAAGTCTCCAAATAGTGGTCTGTCAATTGCTTTTAAGCTGTCCTTTGTACCAGCATCTACACTGACATACAACTGTACATTTAAAGATGAAGCGAGATTTAGATATGGAAATTGGACGTTGACATACTTAAGAGATTGATAATAAAAAATAAAAATAAAAAGAACAATAATACAGCCTTGCAGACCTGCGTGATTGGTTTCAACAACTTAATCTTGTCAGGGAACTGTGCATTAGTTACTAGAAAAGTCGAAATCCGCCTCTTA
This sequence comes from Nicotiana attenuata, assembly GCF_001879085.1. Lineage (NCBI taxonomy): Eukaryota > Viridiplantae > Streptophyta > Magnoliopsida > Solanales > Solanaceae > Nicotiana > Nicotiana attenuata. The sequence continues at coordinate 6,198,695 of NC_031992.1, forward strand.
TGCAGCTCATCTACAAGTGAATTTATTTCTGGATACATAATAGGCTCGCCAACCAGTGACAAGGCGCAATGCCTAGGAGAAAGACCCTCAGACAAACGCTCAGCTTTAACACCTGCAAGGGTGGAATATTCTGGTCAACAGCGTACATTTAAAATACAACTCAACCAAGGTACATTTTCTTGGGTGGATACAGCAAATTCACCTAACAGAGTCATGTTAAAAAATCACCAAAGGATTTCAACCAAACACATTATTTCTCATGTGGCTTTACTCAACTTCCCCACATACAAGTGCATGTGCACCAAAAAACAAACCTGGAACGCCTTTCATCTGTTTTATCATTTTGGTATGCAAATCTATAGCTGTGTCCACAATCTCAATGGGGTCATCCATCTTCCACGTCCAGCTCTTCCCAACAGGGTTTGTGTGATGTCTCCAACAAAATACACATTTGTTCGCACATGCTAAACTAGGAGTAGCCTCCATGCACCTATGCAACAGGCAAAAATGCAAATTCAACTTTAAAATCAGCATACAGGATAGGAAGTCGATAGATATTGAGCGTACTATATGGGGCACAACATGTAAGTGCAATCGAAACTGATCATGTTTTGTACTTTTTGTTTCTCTTTTGAGGGTTCACTCAGCTACTTGACAGTAGATTTTCTAGTGAGGCCCTGTTTGGGACAATTTAAACTGTCATATCATTTACTGGTATATCAATCAACTTACATGCTTTATATGCACAATTCGTTTTCTATTCTACTCCTATTCCATATAACAGACTTGTCTAACAACACCTTTTTTTTTTTGGGTAAGCACATGCAAACATAATTGCAAAATTTCATTCTCTTATTCACTGCATGCTTCATCAATACTAGAGTAAAGATGATCACATCCACCTGTGACCACAGAGCTGCAACTTGGAGACAATGAGAATATTGTTGAAAGCTAAAATGCAATCCAGTCAACCGATGACCAAAGAACCAGTACACAACTCGTAGACAGAATATAGTAAAAATGTAAATGCTATAAACAATCACCTGTGACTCTCAATGCCATAAAATGAGTGCTTATAGCAACCTCCACGCCCTCTAAGTTGTGATTTTGTCCATCTACAAAGTTTCACACCACTATGCGAACCAATTATTTTATAGCCCTGCAATTTCATCGCAAAATAAACTATATTAACTATCCATCAAAATAATTAAACTAATTAATTTGATACGACAGAAGTTAGTTATTTGACCACGATACCTGTTTCACCAAACTCGCCCTAATAACTGGAGTTACCATTTCTTTCTCTCCATTCACAATATCACCATTCAACTTACCATTAACTAATTTATCTCCAACTCCTTTCTTTCTCGAAGGCCCTTTACCCGCAATATCCTCAAGATCAACAATTCCTGACTCCTCGTCATTTTCTTCAAACTCATCATCATCTTCCTCATCATCATCATCATCATCATCGCCCTCACTCACAACTTCACCTTCACTACCATCACCAACTCCATTCACCATATACCCTCCATTTTCCCCTAAATTACTCAAAACCCCAATAACTCTCTCGCTCCACTCACCAAACACCTCATCCAAATTACCCTCATCCACATCACCCTCACCCACCTCTAAAACCTCAACCCCACCAAGTTTCCTCAATTTCTTCGAAAAATCACGCGCCACGACATTAAATGTTTCACCATAAGAACCACTCCCAACTCCAAAGATTGCAAATTTACACTTACTAAGCAATAAAGAACCAACCCTAAAATCATCAACACTCTCATTTAACCAATCAATAAAAAACCCAGCATTTGAAGGTGGTTTCCCGTTTTCCCAGGTGGAAGCTATAATTAATACAGAGCTTTCTTTGTGCAAATCCTCAGGCTCGTAATCTTTTGGGTCAACGAGGTCAAAGTCAAATCCATTGAGGTTTAACAAACTGTGCAGATTTTTTGCTAGGGTTTTAGAAGTGCCAGTTTGGGATATGAAGAAGATTTTACCTTTAGGGGTTTTAGGGTTAGGGTTTAAGGATTTGAGGCGTTTGAAGAGATGACGGCGGGATTTGTAGAAGAAGTAGACTGTGGTAGCGGAGAGGAGCGTGAGGATTGCGAGGCGCGTGGGGTAAGAAGACAGGGACGGGGACATGGTGAGTATTTTCTAAAAGGGAGCTTTGATCTGTCCGATGTTACATCTCAGTGCATCAATGGCGGCAAATGTTTTTGAGGAAAAAACGTTCTCTTTTGAGCTTCTCTTTATTTTCTTTTTTTGGATGAATAAATAAAATATTTTCTTCTTTAATGATTATCGAAATTAATTACCAAGCAGGAATACAGTTTAATAAACTGAAAAGAATTAAAAAAAATTACCGGGTTAGTAATTTAGCTCTATCTATTTTCAAGAGTAACCTATTGAAACATAGTAATCCTAGTCGTCTCTTTTTGTTTTATCATCTGATTAATTGACCTAATTAATTTGAATTCGCGTAATATAAAATCTATTAATTTTTATTTTTAAATTCGAGATTTTTAGTTAGAAGGAAGAAACTCATTGCTCCTACATTTTTCTTTCTTCCTATTAACGTGTCCAGGTTCATCCGCTACTTACTCTTCTCTTAGAAGAATTGAGCTCAATTAAATATTTTATTGACATAATACATGTGAGATCCCTTTCTCCAACTAATTCTTGAAAAGATAGTATTAAATTTCATTTTAAACAAAACGAATGTAATTTTTTTATTTAACAACTTTACTTGGAAATAGTTATTTCAAATTTATCCTTTTTTTTTTTTTTTGCAAGTTGGAAGTTTGTTTAACAAGTTTAGGGAAAGTATGTGAACTTTAACTTGAAATAATAGTGGTCTGAAGTTTTATTTCAACTTCAAATAATTATTCAAAATCCATAACATGAAAGAAATCAAACTTCTTTTATTTGCTTCTATATTTTCTGTATTTTAACATTATGCTGAATTTAAGTAAATGGGGAATAGCGAAAACTTGGCCAATGACCTCTGAATCCTTAAAAATGACCAAATTTTCTTTAAACCTTTTGATCAATTAGCAATATTTCAAGGAACTTATAAAAATAATCGACGTATGTGACAAAAATCAAAATAACAAAAATATCAAGATATCATTTTCATTTTTTTTTTTTTTTGCATTCAATTATTTATAACATGTTTGCTTTGATGTTTCCTCAATATTCGTCAAGCTCATAACGTACAACTAACTCCAAAATCATTGATGATAAAAAAGGACAACGGTGCACGAAGCATTTTACAGGGTTCAGGGATAAACGCACCCCAAGGGGTGTAATGTAGGCAGCCTATCACTAAGCATCATTGGCATCACTGGCCGATTGTTTCAATGAAATAAAGCCACTAAATACCTATACCAAGATTCTTGTGGAGGACTCATGTCATGCAAATTCTCAGCTGGTAAACTAATCATTAACAATTCTTACAAGTGGGGTCTGGAGAAGGTAATGTGTATGCAGACCTTACCCCTACGCTGGGAGGTAGAGAGACTGTTCCGAAAGACCCTCAACTCGAGAGGAAGAATAAAAACAAATAAAAATCAACAAGAAGCCAGCGAAAAAACAAATGGAAAAAAGCAATAGCAACAGGTAGTAACATGATAGGGTACTAGAAAACTAAAGCGGAAGATAGTACTAAAAGCAACTCTAATACTAGCACTCTAAGAATCGAAGACTAGTCGGCTAGCCTAATAAATCCGGAACAGATCGGAAAAACACACTACGACCTAGTACCCTTCTACAGTGCAACAAAAGAAGTAAAGAAACCACATCATAGTATTACGGTTCATATGATACTCTAACAACGGACATGAGGTTGGGAAAAAAAACATATTACAATTATGCACAAATGTTCGATTCAATCAATGCACTAGTTGTTACAAGAGATCATTACTTTTCCAGTATGTAAAGACTGAGGCCAAGAAATCGGTACAAGAAATCGCAATTGTTAGCAGTAGTGACAATGTGTTACTCAACGCGTATAGACAAATCTCGAATGGATAAACAGCAGATCTTGTAAAGAATGACTGTAAGACTGGAACCGTATGTGGTATCCTTCTTGCTTATCCAAATAATCAAATGACTTGCCTCGAAACTTCTGCAGGGAAGATCTGGAAAATGGAAAGCGAAAGATTTGCTCCATTCATCAAGGTCTCCACATGGCCTTTTGTGCACAAAGGATGCCTTCCTTATCTTTTGCGAATGTCATTCGTATCTCCCAATGCAAGCTTCTCAATATACTCTCTAGTGGATCAAGTATTTCGACCTTGTCACGTATAATTGCCCAACCACCAGGCCGCAATATGCGGTCCATCTCAACTACAATCACTATGGGATGCTTGCACCTGCAATGAATGGTCATGAAAACAAACCACTTTAGCTCTACAGAAAAATTTAAAGTCTATAAATGGAAAGTTTGAAGCTTTACTCCCACTAGGTTCCGACTTCAGATGGAGAAGTAATTCTAAAAGCTTTAAAGGTTTGTTTACCATTATCATACTTTAGTAAGATAGCACACAAAAAGTATAGGAATTATGTAACTGAATAGTATAACTTATTTAATGTCATGAGTGTTCCAAAATAGCAAGTGTGTGGAACATCAAGAAGAATGACAAACAGAATAATCTCTATGGTTAGACTCCAAAACCCTATGGCGTCCGAGGAAATATCTGGGATAATAAACAATATAACCAGAGTATGGTGGGATGCCAGAAAAGATTTTGGATGTGATTCCTGTTTAGTATCAAGGGAACAGCAACAACTAGTCACCTTTACTCATCTGCTATTGACAGCGTATCCCTATCCTTTTTCCTTCTTTTTAACAGAAAATGAATCTTTCTAAGCAGTAGAACATCATTCAGGTGGACATGGGGAGGGAGGAATACGCATGCAGCCCCCTTGCAACTGCTTGTATGAATCTCCTTTCGCATTAATTATGACGACTAGGAATGAAATAGACCATAAACCTCATGGGTTTAATCCAAACATCAAGAAGCAAGTCAACCTTAATATTGCAACAAAAGTTCAATGGGGTAAACAAAATAGTGGTCAGTGAAGCATTCATGCCAAATATAACCAAGTTTGCTACGCCATTAAAAGTCAATTTCATAGTTTAAACTGAAATGACCTACAGCACCACATTGATGTCCCAATATTAAAGTTATAAGAACAATTACTTGTGCACTAGGATTGGTGAAAAGAGAATGATCCATACAAAATTAGGAGGGGAAAACTGAACGAAGTGAACAACTAAAGGCGAAAAAGTCACGCTAACCTGTTTTTAAGCCTTGAGAAGAGATGATCTGCATGTAGAAGGTCATACGATCTCGGATAAGTACCAAATGCCTCGCACCAATCGTGGTACACGCCAACAAGTCCTCGCTCAAAGACTATGGGAAGGGTATTTGGTGCATGTACAGGAATCACATTCATCACCCACACCTTGTGCTGCGCAAGGGCAGCTGCAAATCTGTGTATTTTTTACTCAGTTGTTAGCATCCTTGTTGCGGCACTAGAATGCATTACAATATTACAATCAGAAGAAGTGGAAGAATCAATAGCTTACCCTCCATTGATGGCTTTCATATCCATTACATTCCGAATGTTGGACCAATCAATACCCAAGCCAACTAGATAAGAATTGTTAACAATAGCGTTCCAATGCTCACTGTCTGCGACCAATTTCTCTCTATTATTCATCCAGTCCGGAAAAGTTTCAAGTCTCTTTGGCCATTCCTCAGGCCATTCTGTTCCTCGTTGTTCTATGGATTCAGGAATTGTATGCAAGCAAGATCTTATTGGCACATACCTGTTACGGATAAATCAACTAAAATTTAACATTTGAGAGTATTAACTATTAAGAAAGACACAGGAACAGTGATGAGTTGTGCACTTATTTTGCCAAGATCACCCGTCTATATGCAGTAGTGCAAGTATGTGCGAAGGAAAGTAACATTGACCAAAGAGAGCAAAAGAGAGAGACAAGTATTGCAATACAGGCTTTTGCAGCTCACCAGGAAGCATCTGGGTTCTCATTCGCTTTGCATAGAGGAGGAACTTTTTTCCTTCTCAATTGATATATGTCATTTGCTTGTGGTTTTTGGTATAACTTAATCCTGATATCACTGATTTCATCAGTTTTATCAGCAAGGATATTCCAACAAATTGAAGCTGTCAGCGTTGACATAGCTGGAGAAAAGGTAAATATTATGAGAATGAGTCCTCTACAAAATGGGCTATCTTAAATACATGCTTAAAAAAAGTAGAACACGCAAAATTGAAAAGCTTAAAAAGATGAACCATATCATAGATCACACAATGAAGGTTCATCTTTCAATTTCCGCACACGGAAAAAAGTCTTTATAACGACGCAAAAGAAAATCAAGCTACACGTCAGAAAATGATCCAACCATCCAAATTGGGAGTTTCTTCAGTGAAACTAATGAGTTTAATAGTAAGTCTTTTGGGAGTGATATGAGAATATCGGAAAGTCATCATTGTCAAGAACAAGAAGCTTGAGATGGAACGTGAAAATAGAGGGGAGGACTTCATGATTCCACAAAAGTATCCGCGACGGTGGAGGACAAGCGTCCACTTCCGAAATGATTTTACTGTAGGAAAATACGGTGCGCTAAAGGCCTTGTTACCACCATTCAGGAAGGTATTTACTCGTTGGAGTAAAACGTGCAAAAGTATAATTAAACCGCCTTTAACTACCCTGAAGAGAAAAAACACAGAACCAAAAGCTGTTTTCCTTGACATAAATAGAGGACAAACCTTCTTCAACTTCAATGCTACTGTGCTTTGAAGAGAAAATAAAATAACCTCCGGGCCTCAAAATTCTGTTCATCTCTATAAGATGCTTTCCCCCTGAAAGTAAAACTAATTTAAACCTCCAGATATTATGGACAAAGAAACAGAAACAAAAAAAAAATCTCTAGCCTAGTAACTTTAACACTAACCATTAGAATGCCAAGATACACGGCAATCACTACAGTGAATAGCATCAAAGACGCCACTAGGAAAGGGAAGCCTCCGAGTTCCGAATGGGGTAACTACTGCTGGAAAACCACGCTCAAGCGCAACTTGTGCTAGGTCCACTAGGTCATCTTTTAAGCCTAGAGTAAGTGTTAATACACCTTTCTCAAGTAGAGAAGCCCCAAAGCTTGAATCTTTACATCCAATATCCAGCACTACACGGATGTTCTTCCCCCATTCAATGTCTGGTACCATCTATCAATCTCCAATATCAGTTCGCACATCAAACACAAGTAGATATTTTGCAGTTAAAATTTCAACTGACATCTAATTTAGTAAATAATCATACAACAGATAGCAATATTATCTCAAACCATCCAGACATACACATTGAATCTAAATCTAACAACTTCAACCAAAGAAACATAATTAACAAAGATTTAACCAATTCCAGATCAACTACAACCAGCTACTGCACCAACATTAAACATGGTCAAGGCAAGTCATCTTTCATCTTCTCAACTAACGGAAAAACATCATGCTTTTCAACTGTAGTATGAGGACTCATAGACAATGTTGGACTCTGTCACTTCAACCATATTTATGAAGTTTTGTTGTATAAGATAATCATAAGACCTTTGAGCACTAAGACTGCTAGAGAAACATGAGTCAACAAAGGAACTCACCTCTTCTATGAAATCTAGATAATGCTGAATTCCACCTTTGGGCATAGATTGGTTCAACGGAAAAGTGAGATATTCTCCAGACTCCACCACCCAGCTTTCTGTCTTAACAAACGCTGCTAATTTCGGGTGTGCCACATTTTTATAAAGTATCTGTAAATATTACTATTAACTTAACATAAGAAAGAAAGAAGAATTAAGCTGTATTTAATGAAGATGGGCTTGAGTTCTCATACCTTTGACTTACTTTCAGGCCAGCTTACTGGAGTTTCATAACCATCAGGAGGAAGGGGAACAAGACACATTTGAGGTGCTTTAGGACAACTTCTTTCGTGATGCCGAAAACTATGCAACTTTCCACTGACACTTTCAATGTCAATGCAAGGAATGTAATTGTGCTTGCTTCTAGTACTACACAAATTCCAAGTATAATGTACTTTGGGATCAAATAATGGTCCTAAATTCTTCTTCATTTTCTTCTCAGTATCTCTAGAATTCTCATCCTCATCTTCCACTTTATCAGCAGCCTCTTGATCCAACTCCTCAGAATTAGTCAATTCACCATTTCCTTCCCCTTCCTCATTACCATCTACTGCACCTTCTTCATCTTCGTTATTAGTTTCTGTTTCCTCTTTCTCTTTACCATCTACTGCTTCTTCTTCTTCTCCTTCTTGTTTATTATTGTTTGAATTTTCTTTGACATTCTCTTTACCCTCAACTACTTCTTTTTCTTCTTCTTGTTTCTTGTTTTCTATTTTCTCTTCCTCAGTTTCAGATCCTCCCAAAATTTGATCTTTCACCTCATCAACTTTTTTGGATAATTTCAGATCCTCACCCTTTCTTTTTCTATCAACTCCACTTTTCTCATTTTTATGCCAACTATTACCAGATTTTGAAGGCAAAGAACCATCAATTTTTTTCTTTTTTTCACCTGAACTTGATCTATGTTTCAATTTCTTATCTTCTTTATTAACTAAATGACCTTTATGGGGTTCTGTTTTTTTGGTAGAAGGAACTAAAGAAGTAACCTTTTTTCTATTTGCAGATGAAATGGGTTCTCTAATATCATCAAAGTTTTCTCTTTGATAAGTTATTGAATAAGAAGAAGGTGAAAAAACAGACCAAATGAATACAAAACAAAGACCCAAGATTACTACTGCAGCTAACTTTACACCTAATCCAAAAGATTGATATGAACCCTTTACCTTGCGCCCAAATCTTGTTAAAGTTGTGCGCTGCTTCCTCATTGAAGTCAATGGAAATTCAGAGACATTCCCAGAATTTTAGCCTATTTGCAGAAGTTGAAAAGAAACAAACAAAACAAATCTTGGAAGCTGAAGAGAGAAATGATAGTGAAGTTCTAACTAGAAACTAAAGTTAAGTGAAGTAAAAGCAAGATTCATTAGTAGATATAAAAATGTTTATTTTTGGGAACAGTCAGTATCTTGGTAAAAGGATAAGTTTAAACATAGAGATTACCCTAGTTATAATGTAATTAATGTTTAACATGCTGAAAAAAGATGGTGTTTATCTGGGGTTTGTTATTTTGGTTTTGTAATTAGCAATTTTCATTTACTTGATTAAGTAACAAAGAAAAGTTCTTGGCAGGGGAAAGAGGAGTTTAATTAGTTTGTCGGATTTCCAACATGCTCTACCAAATCGAGTGTCGTGTTGAATTTTTTGGCTGAATACAGCAGTTCGGTTTAAGGAGTTATAACAATTTTTTACGATTTAAAAGAAAACATTTTAACCGTAAAAGTTGATAATTTATACAGTAGTATAGTCAAATATTTTTATAACAGATTTATTCGTCCCTAATTTTTTGAGCTGCTACAGTAAAGTGTTGTTATTAGGAATGGGCATATTTCGGTCAGAACTGAAGAAACCGACCTGAACTAAAAATATTTTATTTCGATTTTGATTATTCGGTTTGTTCGTCAGTTTCGGTTTAAATCTCAATTTTTCGATTCGGTTTTCGGTTATTAATTTATTTGGTTCCGTTAACCGATAAATCAAATTATTAGCATATAGGTTCTTTAAGTTATATATAGGCTAAGCCCATAAGTAATAAATTAACACTATTAGGTCCAATCTATCAAAGACTCAACCCAATTAAGTAAGTCCATCATCTTCGCAATCTTTAAGACTTTTACTCTATTAAAACTTCCATAGCATATATGATAGTATACCGGGAGGATTTCACACAGAGTTGTAATTTACAATATATTTGTATTTTATGATCCATAATAGTGTGCAAAGTTTAGTCTATTTTTTTTTTTTTATAAACACAATATTTCCAAGAAGTCCGAAGTTTTGGGAAAAAAAAAAACAAAAAATTCGCCAGTCCTATTATTAGATAGAAGGAGCCCAATATGACAATGTTCAAACCGAAAACCAAACCGAAATAAATCAAACCGAAATTAGAAAATCGAACTGAACCGAACTTATTTCAGTTTGGTTTCGGTTACTACTTTTACAAAACCGAAAACCAAATAACGAAACCGAATTTCTTCAAATCGAACCCATCGAACACCCACCCCTAGCTATTATAGAGGACATATATTATAACATATTATAATATTCGGTTCGAGAATAACTCAATATTTATAATAAATGATTATTATTTAAGGATATTATTATAGAGAGGTCTTACTGTATTTTATTAAATAAAACTTTCAATACACAATCTTAAAACTTGGATATATTGACTCTTGTATTTTGACTTCTGTTATTCTCTTAGGATAAAAGAAATACAGTAATAAAAATTTCAAGCTCATTTTGCTATAAAGTAGCAGTAGACTTGAGTATATTGACCTCAAAAGACTCGTTTCTCGAGTTAGGTTAAGGTAGTTAAAAAAAATTGATCAGGGTTGTTCGTAAAAACTCGAAAAATAAAATTAAACCGATCAAAAATAAAATAATAATTTTTGGTTTGATTTGGTTTTGGTTTCGAATTTGAAAAACCGAACAAATTTGATTTGCTTTTGGTTTAAATCAAAAAATAATCGAAAAAATCGAACCAAACCGACTATAGAAGTAGCTATTTAAAATTTATTATTATACCTATATATGTATATTATTATACAAAGTTTCTAAAAATTTATGGTACATGTTAATCGTTTGCACTTTTAGTCTAGTTCTTTGCTATTATAATAATTTAGTTCTTTGCCTTTACATTCTAGTTGTAGTTTTCTTTTGCTACGTATGAGAATCTATTTTTAGTTGAATCCTTAAATTATTCATCACTATTTAATTCAACTATCATCAATATATCTTGATAATAATAGATTTCTCAAAAAGCAATTGGTTTGATAGTGTTACGTTGAAAATGTAGTTGTCGAAATATGTGTTTGATAGTGTATATTTCATCTTTAAGGAAAAAAAGGTAAAAACTGGCAAAAATTGAAAAACTAACAAAACCGACGTAAACCGAATAAATAAAAAACCGACTTAATTGATTTAATTTGATTTGATTTTAATATTTAAAAAATCAACTTACTTGGTTAGATTTTTTTTAGGAAAAACCCATCTAAAGCGAACCATGAACACCCCTATTCACAATAAAATGCAAATTTAAATTGTATTAGGATTGCTCTATTTATCTTCAACGTTTAATACGAGCCATTGATTCTCTTATTCATTAATCAGAGTTAAATTAACATTTCATCAACATCTCTACCTATAATATGAAAATTTCTGCAAACCAACTTTAGAATCTATCTATATATTAGTAAAAGGAGAGGAAAAAGCCCTCTCCTTAAGCCAAGTGGCAACCTAAAAAAATGCCACATGGCGTAATTAGTTATTTAGTTTATAATTAGTTATTGGTTATTATTTTTGAATTTAAATATATATAAAACGAAAATAACAAAATAAAATAAAAAACTACCTATAACGTCATTTCTTATCCATTTCTCGGTCTTCCTTGTATGACCGTATCAAGGAGTGTCAGTATGAGGACCCGCATTTACTTGTCCTTAAGGACAGGGTTCGGCATGATGATGCCAGGGATGTGACCATTGGAGACGATGGTGTATTGAGGATGCAGGGCCGGATTTGCGTACCCAACGTGGATGGGCTTCGGGAGTTGATATTGGAGGAGGCCCATAGCTCGCGGTATTCCATTCATCTGGGTGTTGCGAAGATGTATCAGGATCTTAGACAGCACTATTGGTGGCGGAGGATGAAGAGAGATATTGTGGAGTATGTAGCCCCGTGTCTTAATTGTCAGCAAGTGAAATATGAGCATCAGAGACCGGGTGGCTTACATCAGCAGATATGGTTTTTTGTGTATATTTCCTTCTAATGCTTTGGTTGCTCTGTCATAACCAGAACTCTTGTTATTGATATTGATATTCATTCCTCTTGAAAGTGCAACATATAATTGTTCGTGCAAGAAAACATATTGTGATAAATATAGTCTAATATTTAGAAAGTTTATCCTTTTGCTTTATTTATTATAATTGCAAAATATAAATATACCAAAAATTATCCTTGTCAGTTAAATCTTTTTTTATTTGAGGCCATAAATATAATTTTGGAAAAGCTATTTTTTTACAGTCTTTGATTTCGTCGATTTTGTAACTATTGATAGTATATGACAGAAATCACCTTCCAAGCCATTAGTTTTTTTTACCAAATGGTTTACTGGTATTCAATATATCTCTAGGGGCAATTGTTTCGTCATTTAACACTTAGCCATAAGCGGTTCATCACATATTATCAATTTTGTTTTCCTTATAGATTTAGCATTGTTGCTCTGCTTTGACGTATTTGTGATGGTTATTTCAGTTGTTTGAAAAGGTATATCAGATCTAAAGTGAGTGGCCTCATAATAAAATCGTTGTCGGTACACCATTTGTTATTATTGCTAACAGTATCATGCCTCTTGATTTGACATTTGCAAGTAATGCATGACATAGAAATATTTTCGATTCCGCCGGAGGCATCTACAAAGGATAATCCCGTATAAAAGCCGACTCTTTATAATATAGTCTTGAAAGCTTGTTCTTGTTCATGATTTAGCTTTGATTGTGCTTCAACATACACTTGTATGGTTGTTTGATTCTTAATGCTATAATAATATTTTTTACTTTGTGTTCTAATTTTTTAATCTCTAACGCTCTTTCTATAGAATAAATGTATGTACCCTAAGATTTTTCTTAACTTGAAAAATAATTTTACTCATATGATAAATTTTAAAAATAATTGAATTGCATTCTCTTGCTAAATAATTAATTGAAAGATTTAATTATTTGGTCTTTACAAAAAAAAAATTGTTTATTATATGTTGATTTAGATTCTTATTATTAGTTCATCTCATGTTTTGAAGATTTAATCTTAATTATAATTTTATCCACCATAAATTTTCTTTTCAAAGAGTAAAGAGATCGATCTTATATTTCACGTTTAGATCTTTACGTTTGCAGAATCATTAGTGGTATTGCCTCTTACCAACCATTTTTCCTTCTATTTCTTACACATTTATATTTTTAAATATTTTCTTAGTTGTTGTTTAATAATTGGGTATATTTTTAAATAATTGATTAAAAATATATTATTTGAGTAGGAAAACAGCTTAAATATAATACAAAAATATATTATGGGGATATTTTTTCTCAATTTCAACGGCTTATGCAGTCCATTTAATATTACTTTTATTTTCTCTTAGTATTGGATATTATGGAGTGGTAATGTACTGTCAATATGGAGGATCTTTATGAAATTGATTTTATTAAACTTACCTACATATTTTTAATAAGAAGTTAATAGACAAATTTAATTTTTAAATATTAAATATTAAAAAAATTAATAGAAGGTCATGTAGTCCAAAAATATGGTATTTTAGTTATGTTAATATTATCTAATATTAATTACCAATTTTTATCTAATATTATCTAATTACAATATTATCTAATAGGAGTATTGAACTATTTTTTAAAATATTTTATCTTTCAAATCATAAAATTAGATCAATAGCCATGTATTCATAATAAATTCAGTTCGAATAGAAGCATGCACAAGAGTATTATTTCTTTGTTGTTAATTATTAGTAGAATTCATAAAGATATTTATAAACTTTAATAGGTTCGTATACTGTTAGGTTGTGGAATATATGGAATCCTACGAATCTTCCTACACGTGGGCTACATTAATATATTTTTGTTTAAAAAAAAGCCTAAACCAAAGTAAAAACCAAACCGGATACAAAAGGAAATATTACAATTATATCCAATACTATAGCTATATTTTATGGTTATTTTGCTAAATCGATATTTTATTCATGCTTTTATAATATATATATATATATATGTATGTATGTATGTATGTATTAATTGTTACTTTATTTGGATTAATAAATATAAATAGATATCTTATAATCTTATAATTAAATAAAAAAAATGAAAATAAATATATTTATTGGTTCAGAAATTGGTTCAGTTCTTAATAGGGCTAAATGAGTCCTATACTAATGTTAGGGGAAATATAATGATGATGCATCCTCCACCAAATATTGATAGGGCTTATTATTTACTCTTACAAGAGGAAAGGCAGAGGGGGATACAAAACATGGGACATTATCCTAGTGAATCTGGTTCATTTGCTGTGTCAACACAAAGATTTAACTCAACTCCAGCTAAACCTACAAATTCTACAGTAAATAACACTGGTGGTTATAACTTTAGAACTAATCAAGACAACAGGAGAAGTCTGAATTGTAACTATTGCAAAAAACCAGGACATACAATCGACAAATGTTATAAACTTCATGGTTATCCACAGAATTTTAAGCCAGGTTATTCACAGAGTTTCAAACAAAGAAGATTTCAGAATTCTATTCAAGGAAATGCAGTAACAACAGATGACAGTTATGGTCAAGCTCAATCTCATGATGTTGAAGCAACCATTGGTATAAAGTAGGAACAATTGACACAACTAATGGAACTACTCCAACAAGTTAAAATTGGCCAGGAAGCTACATCAAATTCTGAAACCATTGCCAATGCTAATTGTGCTGGTACATGCTTGCCTAACCTTTCATGCTCACAAAGTAATCTTAGGAACCATATTTGGATTCTTGACTCTGGAGCTTCAGAACACATGACTTTTGATTTTAGTATCATTGTTAATATCCAACCTTTACCTAATCCTGTCAATGTTAACCTTCCTAATTCACAAAGGGTAAGAGTAACACTGGCAGGACAAGTAAGAATACACCCAGACTTGACTTTACACAAAGTTCTTTATGTTCCAGATTTTAAATTCAACCTCATTTCAGTTAACAGACTATGCACTCAATTCAAGGTTCTTCTTACCTTTGCTGAAACCTGTTGTTTGATGCAGGGCCTTTCTTTGAGGAGGCCCCTGGTCCTTGGTGATGTGAAGGCTGGACTTTATCTTTTCCACTCAACTCACAAGCCTGTTGATTTCCTGCATTCAAATAAAGTTGTCACACTTCCATAGAATTCTTCTCCACCATATTGCAATTCTCATATTTTGTCTAATACTGTTACTACTGATAAAAATCTGTGGCATGTACGGCTAGGACATTTACCTATTTCTACCATGAGATATATTTCTACCTTACCACAATCTACTGTTTGTAAAGAAGATATTCCATGTTCCATTTGTCCTATGGCTAGACAACACAGATTACCTTTTTCAGACAGCACTAGCTCTACTTCTCATATTTTTGAACTTATTCACATTGATACCTGGGGACCCTACAAAGAACCTACCTACAATGGTTTTAAGTATTTCCTTACTATTGTTGATGATTTTAGTAGGGGTACTTGGACATACCTACTTAGTACTAAAAGCAATGCCTTCACTATTCTTAAATCTTTCATATCTATGGTAGAAAGGCAATTTGAAGTCAAAGTCAAGAAAGTTAGGTCTGACAATGCCTTTGAGCTAGGCAGCAGTCTTGCTGCTATTGCTTATTTCTCTTCCAAAGGCATTATTCATCAAACCACTTGTGTTGGAACCCCTTAACAAAATGGTATTGTTGAGAGAAAACACAAACATT